>NC_133656.1:137328563-137590269 GCF_009905375.1 Apium graveolens
TTCCAGGTTCCAGCTCGATTTTGTTAAATAATAAACTTTACATGAACTTTTATTGAACATAAACAAACCGAGTCAAACCGATCCGCATACGAGTTATTTCCATCAAAACGAGCCGAGCTGAGGTAAAGTAAATTTTTTTGTCAAAATACCGGTTGACTGTTAAATAACAAACCGAATATATTTATTTTTTCTAAAAGAATTGTCATTTCATTAAAATATAAAGATATTGATTGTTCATCTTTCACGGGTTTACACTTTCGGCATGTCTATAGCTGGTATTCAGCATGAAGATAGCTGAGGTGTTTTCGGCATGTCTATAGCTGGTGTCCAGCAAGTAGATAGTTGTGGTGTCGCTTCTCCAATCTCAGTTTATGTGATTGGTGTTTCTGAACATTGGGCTAACAATGGTTTTTATGTGATATGGTCAATTGCGGCGTTGCTATTTTCAGAGATGTTGGTACAATTTGGATCGTTTGGGATGTCTTTGATTTCGTTTTTAATTTCAAGAATTTTTAAATTCTATGTGTTAAACGATCAGAAAATAAATCATCTAATTGTTTTTAGTATGATATTTGTTTTACCACCTGGTTGTATCGACAGTTGGGGGTTTGTCCCGACTGTATTATATTCAAGCTAATGAAAGTTTTCTGCATTTGTAAAAAAAAAAAATCTTGACACTCGTACGGTTAGATCATTCATAAAATATTTATAAAAAATTCGAAATATAAATATAAGACTACACACTAATTAGAAATACTATTCAAATCATTGATTGATTGTAACAAACAAAAAAGTTATTTTTTCATGAAAATTTTGTGATATCACTAAAATATATATATTAACATCCATGCACCTTTGATCATTCGTAAATATTTTTAAATATATCAAAACAATAATATGGGACTAAACACTAGTAAGAACTACTAGTCAAATATTGGTTAACTTTTAAATAGCAAACCAAATACATTTATTTTTTCTAATTTTATCATATCTCTCAAATATATAGATCTTGACATTCTTACGGTTAGATAATTCATAAATATTTTTAAAAAGATCGAAACATCGCTATGAAACTAAATATTAGTTAGAAGTACTATTCAAATTATTGATTGATTGTCAAAATAATAAATAAAATAAATTTATTTTTTTTCTGAAACTTTTTTCATATCACTAAAATTTATATATTTTGACATTCATGCGATTGGATTATTTTTAAATATTTTTTAAAAAACTAAGTTGAATATGGACTAAACATTAGTATGTAGTACTTGTCAAACTACTAGTTGACTGTTAAATAACAAATCAAATATATTTATTTTTTTCAAATTTTTTTGTCATATCACTGAAATATATAGATCTTGATATCCTATTGGTTGGATCATTCATAAATATTTTTAAAAAAATTGAAATATTAATATGGAACTAAACACTACAAGAAATACCGGTCAAACTACTAGCTGACTGTTAAATAGCAAATTAAATACATTTATTTTTTCTAAATGTTTTTTATATCACTCAAATATATATATGTTGACATCTATGCAGTTGGATCATTCATAAATATTTTTTAAAAAATCAAAACATCAATAAGGGACTAAACACTAGTTAGAAGTGTTATTCAAACCATTGGTTAATTATTTAATAACAAACAATTTTTTTTCCTGAAAATTTTGATATATCACTAAAATATATAGATCTTGACATCGCTACGATTGAATCATTCATAAATATTCTAAAAAACTTCAAAATATCAATATGAGACTAAACACTAGTAAAAATTATTAGCTAAACTACTAGTTGAAGTTAAAAGCAAACAAAATATATTTATTTTTTTAAAAAAAAATATCATATCAATAAAATATATAGATCTTGACATTCGTACGGTTGGAATTTTTATAAATAATTTTAAAAATATTGAAACACCAATCTCATAATAACACTAGTTACAAGTAATAGTCAAATCACTTGTTAAATATTAAAATATCAAATTAAATAAATTTATTTTATCTGAAACTGTTGTGTAAGACATGCCTGTACAATAACAAGACTAAGTCAAATTGACAATCCTAAGTAAGTCGTATTGTAATCTAAGTTTGCATTTTGTATTGTACCACTTAAATCTGTAAAAATGTTAAAGAGGAGACTTGAGTCTTTTTCTGTAAATAGTATCAAGCCTAAGAATTCTGTTGTGAATATATTGTGTACTTGATGATCACTTAAACAAAATGTCTAAGTAGATTTTACTTAGTGAAATTATGTAGCACTCGACGGATAAGAACTATAGTATCGACGGATAACTCATTATAGTCCCGACGGATGATTAACTTATTATCCATCGAGTGAGTAGCTTATGTAATAATAAGTTTGTAGCACAGTGTTGTATGCACCTTTGTATAGAATCTGTAGTAGCATATAAGTCATGTTGACTTTAACTAGATATGCAGAATAGGTTGATTAACTGTACATAAGCAATGTCTTGTAATTCTGTATAAGTGAAATGAAGTCAAATGCCAAAATAGCTACCAACGGATGATTAACAAAGCTTCGACGGATGATCAAATGACTATCAACGGATGTTTAACATAGCAGTCGACGGATGATCAATTAAGTCATCGACGGATGATCTGAAAGTCGACGAATGATCATATCAAGATTCAAACATCAGTTGAACAGTGAAAGCTGACACACAACCGTTGAGCAAGAACAAGAAGCCAACTCTAAATTTTATTCATGTCTTTAGCTGCAAGTGCTATATTCTGAGAAATCAAACTGATCAAAATGGGAAGTTTGATGCCAAAGCTGATAAAGGAATTTTTGTTGGGTATGCTATTGGTAAAGCATATAGAGTCTACAATCTAAGAACCAACATTGTTGTGGAATCAATACATGTTGTGTTTGATGATAAAAAGATTGAAGGACTGGAAGATGGAGATTACCATGAGAGCCTCAAATTCGACAATGTGGAGATGGTTAGTGATGACAGTGATGATGAAAATGATCAAGAAACAGTGTCTAAGGATAATACAGATAAATCTACTACCAATGAAGCACAAAACTCAACATCTGTCGAGTTGCATAATGCTTCATCCATCGGGAGGCAATCTGCGTTATCCGTCGGGAGATAACCAGCTTCATCCGTCGGTACTCAAAATTCACCATCCGTCGGGTTATCAAAAGGAGCAGGAAGTCAAGATAGATCACCTATAGAAAGTTCCCCTTTCTCAAATCAAAGATCCACAAACTTAGGGGGAGTTTTTAACAATCAAAACTCAATCACACATCAAGACAACAATGAGGTTTCTTCATCTAGAGCTAATCTACCTCAATAAAGGAAATGGACAAAAGATCATCCCTTTGAGCTTATCATTGGTGATGTTTCTTCTAGAGTTCAAACAAGAAGAGCAACTCAGGAAAAATGTCTATACAACAGCTTTCTTTCCAAGAAAGAACCAAAGAAGGTAGAAGAAGCTTTGTTGGATCCTGATTGGATTTTAGCTATGCAGGAGGAGCTAAACCAATTTGAAAGGAATAATGTATGGAAGCTGGTGCCCAAACCTAAAGGAAAGAATCCAATAGATACCAAATGGGTATTTAGAAACAAGATGGATGAAAATGGCATAGTAGTCAGGAACAAAGCTAGATTGGTTGCTAAGGGCTATTGTCAGCAAGAAGGAATAGATTTTGATGAAACATTTGCCCCTGTTGCAAGACTTGAAGCCATCAGAATCTTCTTAGCCTATGCCCATGCCAATTTCAAGGTCTATCAAATGGATGTCAAAAGTGCCTTTCTGAATGGAGATTTGGAGGAAGAAGACTATGTCAGTCAACCTCCTGGTTTTGAAGATCCAAATTTTCCAGAACATGTCTATTATCTTTTGAAAGCACTTTATGAACTGAAGCAAGCACCTAGAGCCTGATATGACACTTTATCAAAGTTCCTTTTGGAAAATCACTTCACAAGAGGTACTGTAGATAAAACTTTATTTTTCAGAAATGTTAATGGCTCTAGTATACTTGTTCAAATTTATATAGATGATATTATTTTTGGCTCTACAGATGAGAAACTTTGCAAAAAGTTTGCCAAATTGATGCAAAGTAAGTATGAAATGAGTATGATGGGAGAACTAACTTACTTTCTTGGCTTACAAGTTAAGCAAGTTAGTGATGGAATATGCATTAGTCAAACTAAATATTTTTTTGATCTTTTAAAGAAGTTTGATCTAATGGATTGCACATCTGCAAAAACTCCCATGGCCACTGCAACTAAGCTTGAACTAAACACTACTGAAAAGTCTGTGGATATTTCAAGTTATAGAGGCATGGTTGGCTCACTTCTGTACTTAACAGCTAGTAGGGCAGATATAATGTTTGCTACATATTAATGTGCTAGATTTCAGGCTGATCCTAGAGAATCTCACTTAATAGCTATTAAGAGAATTTTCAGATATCTTAAGGGAACACCAAATCTTGGCATTTGGTACCCTAGAGATTTTTATTAGCTAATTCTATCTCAACATCACACCTCGGGCATACTCGGTTGACGGAAACTTGATTCTTATTAGCTAATTCTATCATTAACGCTTGTTCTAACAACTTAACTTTACAATGCAGTTTGTCGACAAAATCTTGAGAAATAAATGACCTGGTAGCTCCAGAATCAAATAAAACTTTAGCATCTACGGAGTTGACTGGAAGCGTACCTGCAACCACGTCTGAACTCTTAACAGCATCCTTCATAGTCATATTAAATGTCCTGGCCTTTGGTTGGTCCTTTGCTGGTGGTCCATCAATCCTTGGCACAATCTGGAGATGGAGCACCTCTAAGCCTTGGGGTGTTGCTCGTCGTACCTTGTGTTGGGCAGTTCCTGGCGATATGTCCTAGCTTTCCACACTTATAACATCCAGTTCCCATATTCTGACCTTGAGTCTAATTCTGACACACATTAGCAAAGTGTCCCTTCCTGCCGCACTTGAAACACGTCACATTAGCATTACAATTCCCAAAGTGCTTCCTACCACAAAACTGACAATCTGGTACTGGTGGACGATTGGGCCTTTGTTGGTTTGAATTCTGAAAACGGTTGCCTTGTCCTCCATTTCCTGATTGTGGTCTTCTGAATCCCGCATTCCTATTACCCTGAAATTCTGACCTTTTGTTGAAACGACCCTGAAAATTACCTTGCTGCTGACCTCCTTCTAAGGTTTCTATCTTCCTTTTCTTCCCATCCTTTCCTTTCTGAGACATGTCACTCCTACTTTCGATCACCATTGCTTTCTGAACCACTGCCACATATGAAGTCAACTCAAACATGGCCACTCTGTTCTGAATCCAAAATTTCAATCCCTGTTCAAACCTTCTTGCTTTCTTTTCATCTGTATCAACCTGGTCTGGCACGAACCTTGCTAACTCAGTAAACTTAGCCTCGTACTCAGCTACAGTAAGATCTCCCTGGGTCAAGTTCAAGAACTGGATCTCCATTTGATTCTTCATATACCTCGGGAAATACTTCTCCAGAAACAGCTCGATAAACCTTTCCCAAGTTATAAACTCACTTTCTTCCAAGGCTCGTGTTGATTCCCACCAATAGTTCACCTCGCCCTTCAGAAAGTAGCTTGCAAACTTGGTCTTCTGCTCAGCTCCTGCTCCGACTAATTCAAAAGCCTTTTCCATTTCCTTGAGCCATGCATTGGCTTCCATAGGATCAGCACTTCCCTTGAACTCAGGTGGCTTCACTGCTTGAAACTGTTTAAAAGTCACTGCAGGTGGTGCTGCTGCTTGCTGCTGCTGTTGCTGTTGCTGCTGCGTAAGATGCAACATCTGCTGCTGGATCAGTCCCAACATCTGGACAATCGCTGGATCCGTACGACTCTCGGTACGATCCTCTCCTGAATTATTCCTTCTATTTGGTGCCATTATTCTGGTAAGAAAACAAGCAACATATATAATAATCTGTCAAGCATTGTGTCAAATATGTAGCAATTCCTTAATATATCAAAATTCTCAAACATTATTCCCTCTCAAAATATCATAAACTTGCTACCATATTAACACAAGCGACATGATTATCACATAATCCTGCTTATTATCTTGAGAATAATAAAAAAAAATTACTCAGAATTATCCAAACCTTTTTAAATCCTTGCTTGAAATCTCAACTAAACCAACAAAATAGCAGGGCAATGACACAAGGCCTAAGGCTAAACGCAAAACAGGGAACCTAAACAACTTAACTTCAACCTAACCCAATAACCTAAATTTAATCCTATAAAAGCTAAACTACACGCGCCTATCTTATGTGATCTTCCTATGACTCATTTATGACAATCCTAAGCCTGTTTCAGTGACCATAACCTGTAGCTCTGATACCAACCTGTGACGCCCTCCAAACCCGGGGTCTAGATTTGGGGGTCACTAGCCAATAAATCAAAATAAATTAATCACAACTGAATAATATAATAAATATGACCCCTCTACCTGCACTGGATCGATCACAGGTTATGGTATAGAACATGCACTAATACAAAACAAGTGTTATTACAAACTATAAGTCTAATTAGTTTTACAAATTATTCAAATTTTATTACAACCCTCTAGACTTATTCAAGCGTCCTAATACAATCTATCTGGAAAACACACCGAACTACCTACAAGCACTTGACTTCTGATCAACCTGGATCTCAAGCCTGCTCTGGCTTAGCTGAAAGATTAGATTGATAAACAAGTATGAGCGAAAGAAATGCTCAACAAGCAGTATAAAATGTGCTTGAAATGATAAACCATATTCTGATAATAATTGAACAACAGAATAAAATCAGTAATATTTAATTAATAATAAAAGCTTCATAAGCTATCAACAATAAACGATATTTTTTAGATTAGAATCTAACTCCGACGGACGTACTATCACATACTGATCAGCCCGTGTGATAGCACAATGTCATGATTCATAGAAACATGTCCCCAAAACACGAGTACTCAATTAAAAAGGCAATATACCTGCCTGTGGCAAAAATGGTGTCATAGTATTTCATATAACACATAGAAATAGCCCTCCGCTAGACCGTCCGTCCCGGTCACTTACGCATTCATCCAATCCATAAAACATTTTGATCAAAGGAGCCGAATCAAAGGACATCCTTAACCATATAACTCTCCATTCTCATGGTCCAGAGTTATCTCAATAATCGATGGCGAAATAACTAGAACAATTAGTTATTCGCTAATTTCAATTCAATGTTCCACTGTATAGAGTAATTTATAGCAAAATATAAAACGTTTAACTATTCTGAACTTAGAATAGTATGGAAATCGAAAGAATAAAGTTCAGAGTCAATATCAATTGAATGATAAATGAAGATATAGGTACTTGCATAATATGATTCGAAATAAACGTCACTTGAATAATAAGTGAAGTTAGGGGTACTTGCCTGGTATGCTCAATAACCTCTTACTATAACTCTGCTTATAGCTGCTGGCTACTATCTCCGTCTAACACTTGACTGCACTCCTTGCTACTTGATTCTATAAACAAAAGGACTATCTTAATTGACAGAACTAAACTCAATTGACGTAACTATACGTCTTGACATCTACCCGATCGTATATAACTAAGCATGGCATTTTAAAACTGTAAACAAATAGCATATATATCACGTAACACATAGTCATGGCATTCATATAACACGTAATCACATATTTCATGTAACACATAAGTCAGATCATTAAAAGATACGTTCTAAGGCGTTCAGAATTAAAATCAGGTCAATATTAGCATTTATCGATCAAATACCGACTCAAACTGATGCACAAATCAAATGACATTGCAATACAAAAGAAATTAGGACTCAAAAGTATTTTTATTGAAAGCGCAATATATTTCTGAGTCTGTACGCGTTCGTTTCGTATTAAACGGACGAACGGTTTAATTATTATGAATAAAATAAGAAATAAATAGATTTAAATCAATTAATAATAATATTAATTGATTTTTAAATACCAAAATATAATTTTTAAAACCTAAAAATAATTTTTAGAAATTATTTGAATTAATTATAAATAATTTACATTTATTTAACTATTTATAAGTAAAATTAATTGATTAAATAAATTAATCAATCAATTAAACTCATAAATAGTTAACTAAAATAAATTATAAATAATTAAATCAAATTAAATTTTTGAAAATAATAAAAGAAAATGATTTTAGAAATTTAAAATAATTAAGAAAAAATATATATATTTTTTAGAATTTTTAATAATAAGTAATTGATTTTTTTTAAATTAAACTAAATGGTTTTTAAAAAATGGAAAAAAAGAATTTTTCAAAATTAAAAGCTGGAAACATAATTTGGAAATGGGGGTTAAGTAACAGGGAATCAAACACGGGTCGAGGGACCGGGTTGAAACCGGGTTATGAGGGGAAAACTGGGTCGGCATGAATACCGGTCGGTTTCTGGAACGAACCCAGATTCCGGCACGGTTCGCCGGACTCCGGCGAGCCCCAAACTCCTCCAAAACAGATCCCCCTTCCTCTATTTCTCATCCCAAAAACGTTCTACACCCCTTATACAACTCAGTCCTAGCCACAAACACAACAACAGTCCTCCAGACCTCCGATTCCGGCAAAAACCGAGAACAATCCGGCGACTTTATTGGAAAAGTCGAAATTACACGATCCTAGATGAAATCTAATGTTCTATATATGAAAATGATGCTGATAACACATACAATATACTCCTATAATTCTTTATATCAGATAATCAACAACAAGAACAAAACATTGATTTCAAAAACGGGGCCATTTTTTATTCTTACAAAAACACAACCAAACTCTACAAATCACCCAACAATTTGATGTTCGAGACGAATACAATCCAAAACAATCATTTAAACTTACAAACAATCAATCGTTAATTCATAAATTCAAGAATTAAAAAAAAAGAACTCATAATTCGATTTTTCAAAATACTCAATCTCAAATCAAGATAATTATACCGTAAGAACGGCCGTGAATCAAGCTTCAAATTGACTATTTGAGCGTCAAGATTGGATCAGTATAGCCCTCAAAATCATTAGTTGAAGTTAGGCTCATGAATTTCACCCCCAAACCCTTTCTTGCTTTTCTCTTTTAACATTCTGATTTTTTTTTTCTTTTAAGGAAATATTGAATAAAATAAAAATTTGTGTAACTATTTATATTTACAGAAAATTATAACCCCTAAAATTAATTAAGGATGTTTTTATCCTTCAATTAAAATAAATAGACCCCAAAACAGTAATTACGGGGAATAATTTTAAAAGCGATAAAATATATCTCAAAATTTCCCGAAAATTGCGAATAATTCAAAAATACAAAAAATAAAGGGTATTTGAAATACGAATAATTTTATAAAAATAAAAACATCGATTTTGTGGGGTTTGTCGTCCCGGTGGGGTCCCGGTCCGTTGATTTTTGAAAAACGGAAACGATCCCTAAATTACCAGAAAATCCCGATAACACGTAAAATACATTCAAATGCGCATAAATCGAAATAAAACGAGTATCTTAATAAAGATACTAATAATTATGCGTCCCGGTTATTACAGATACCTCTTTAACCGTCTTAACGATAACTATCTGACAAACCGCTCGTTTAAACTCTATCTTTTGCCCATACGATAGCCCACATGTAAAGAATACAATTAAAACACAAGAATCTCGAATCATGCAGACAAATAATTTACATAACACGTAAGCACATAATTCACGTATCACATCATTCATATACAAATGACTCAATTCGTCAAAAGATAGGGTTCGATATTTTTAAAATCGATTGGATCAAAATATGACTTTTCGGTCAATACGCGACTAAGAAGTGTTTACAAAATAAAAGACCTTTCGAAAACAAAAGATTTATGTCTCGAAAGTATTTTTAATAGAATCAGAATTGGTTATGAGTCTAGATGCGTTCGATACGTATTAAACGTATGAACAGTCTATTTAATATCAATAAAATAAGAATAATTTAATTAATATTAATTTTAATTTTAATTGATTATTCAATACCTTTATTTATTTTTAAAAGCTCAAAATAAATTTTAAAAAATTACATAGCTTAATTATAAATAATTATATTTTATTTAACTATTATAAATAAAATTAATTAATTAAATAACTTAATCTATTAATTAAATTATAAATAATTAATCAAAATGAATTGTAAATAATTAATAAAATCTGAATATTTGAAAATAATAAAAGAAATAATATTCTGGAATAAAAATTCAGTTAATTATTAAAATAATTACTTAAAATAATTTTTTGAATAATAAATAAATTTTTAAATAAAAATTAGGATTTTTGATTTATTTTTAAAATAAAATCTTCATAAATAGATTATTAGGGTTAAGGTTTTTGAGGGAGAATCGAACGGTGGCAAACACAGAGAAGATGATCGATGCGACTGGAACACGTCGCTGGAATCTGTGAAACTCCGGAAATCGGCCAACGTCCGGTCGACGTCCGACAACACCAAAATATAGTAAAAAAATTATCCATTTCAAGGGGATTTTGATGCAAAAACCTTCTAAAATACTTTCCAAATTACTAAGTATTATCAGATCGGCACAAACATATCAGAATCGTTACTTCCGATTAAAATCAAGCCAAAACTCGAGCTTTTTCTGGTGAAGTCCGATATCGGGAATTCCTCAACCAATTTCAACGATTTAAATAGTAAATTAAAGCTTAACACATCTTAAATCTTATCACATAATCGTTTCCAACAATAACAACATGATTAACTCGGAAATAAGAAAATAAAAACACGTAAAATCAATTAACTCGACTTAGACTTTATGACAACAAAACGAACATGAAATTAGCATGTATCGATCATACTGAACCTAAAAAAGCTATCTTTAACCTCAAAAGCAACTTGTAATCATTATAAACGAAAAAACCAATTCATAAAAAAAGTCAATTAATACGATTTTTAAAAATAATAAACCTTAGTTGATGATTCGGGTATCAAATGAAAGCTCTCGTCAAGGGCTTCAATTTGGGATCAAAATTGCAACCAACAGATAATTGAAACGGCTTCAATCGACTGATTTTCCCGAGAACAAACCTTAGGCCCCAAATCTAATTTTTCTATAATATATGATTTTTGTGATAACTATATGATAGATTTTGATTTTTATGTAATTAAAAATATATGATTTTGCTATTTTTACTTACACCAAATAATGCCCCAAAAATCATTTAAAGGTGTTTTCATCCCTTAATTAATATAATTAGGCCCAAAATAATAATTTAAAAGGAGTAATTTTGAAAATATTATTTCAACTAAATAAAATATATATGTCAAAATTCCCCAAGAATTATGAATGATTCAAAAATGCCATAATATTGTGTTGTGCAAGACATGTATGTATATAACAAGAATAGGTCATATTGACAACCCTAAGATTAAGTTGTATGATAATCTATATTTGTATTCTGTAATTGTATTCCTTGAGTCTATAAAAGTGTTTAGTAGATTTGACTTGGGGGATTTTCTATGAACAACCTTCAATCCAAGGAATAAACTCGGAAGAAGATCAAATCCTGATCATGCCTCAGAGAGAAGTGTAGCAGCTTGGATTTGAATAATACTGTTGTAGGAAAAATATTCTAAGTCAAGATATCGACAAGTCACAAATCAAGGGATATAGAGAAGTCTGTCGAGAAGTCCAAAATGACTTATAAAGAAGTCCCAAGAGATATTGAGAAGTCATTTTTCCATGTAGAGATCTCAGAGATATCAACAAGTCAAATTCCTTATGTAGAGATCTCAGAGATGTCGATAAGTCATTTCATCATGTAGAAATCTCAAAAGATATCGACAAGTCAAATTTCTTATGTAGAGATCTCATAGATATCGACAAGTCATTTCTCCGTATAGAGATTTTAGAGATATCGACAAGTCAAATCTTCATGTAGAGAACTCAAGATGTGGACAAGTCAAAAGCCCATGTAGAAAACTGGAGATGTCGACAAGTCATTATGCATATAGAGAAATAGAGACCTCGACAAGTCAAATATACATGTAGAGAAATCAAGATATCGATAAGTCATTTTACTTATCGATATGTCACTTCTCTACATAACAAAAAGAGATATCGACAAACTATCTCAAATTCAGAACACAGACAAGTTCAAGATTCAAGATTATCAGTCAACAAATAATTCGTTCACTGAATTGGAAAGACTACAAAAGCAGCTTGAAGAATACAAGATCAAGTGCCAAGATTTACTGGACAAAAGATGGTCACATACCAACAAGATTCTGCACAAATTTGCTAACACCAAAAAGGAAATAGACAAGGTTGCTTTAGAAAATGGTTTAGTACGTTTTAGTGCAAGTTTTATAAACCCATGTTGTTGGTCTATTAAGCATGCATGGGTCCTTAGTTTAGAAGTGACTAACAGATCTAAAAAAATTTTGTATTCTCTCTCAAGATTGTAGCTGAGTTCTTATTTCTAAGAACACAGAAAGTAGCAAGATAAACTTAATTAATACAATTAAGTGAGTTTTTGATTATTGTGTTTTGTTTGTTTACTGTTAAACATTATATCTCTATAATTCTTAACTGCTTTGTTCATCCATAATCTAAACAGTTTTAAAAGTCAAGTAAAATCCAAGAAACACATTCACCCCCTCTCTGTTATATTTCATTGCACTCAATATCTAACAAGTGGTAACAGAGTAAAATCTGAAAGAAAATAGATAAAGATCTTGGAAGAATGAGTGCTCAGAAATTAAGCAGTATCCAGATACTTGTCTTTGACAAGATCAACTACATACTATGGAAAAAGAAAATGATGTTTTTCATAAGGATGGCCAACCCTATGTACATTCAGATTCTCAAAAATGGACCTTTCATTCCTATGAAAAGGATCTTTCAAAGCTCTGCATGAAGTGATCTAGAAGCAAATCACTCAAAATAATGACTCAAAGGTCAAACTGGATTAACTTTACAAAGGTAGGTTTGAACCTTTAGCCTTGGTCATAGAGGAGGTCAAGAGTGTTGTGCCATATTCTGTTGGTACTTTGGCATCATCAAGCTCACAACAACCTATGTCTACATCAACAAACCTACAAATCCAAAACCTGCAAGCTCAAATCTCCTTTCTACAGTCTTCAAATGATTCTTTGACAACTCAAGTCTCCCAATTGACAGCTTTGGTGCAAAGTCAACAGTAAGATATAAAGTCCCTAGTAGACTCCCACAAACACCTACAAATGCAAAATTTTGTTTTTTTGGGAGCTATTATGGGAGCTTAAACATTCAACTTTTAGCATTGCCGGAAGCAGTTAGACCTGAAATTCCTCGTCCTCTAATATTTCTACTACCAAGACTAAGGGGAGATAGAAGCTAGACTGCTAAAATAATCCATCCAAGCCACATTTCAAACAAGTCAAGTTGATGTTGGGTCAGAAAGACTACAGAAAGCAGCCGAGGGACCCTGTTTAGACAAAGAATTTGATGAATTGCTCAGGGCTCTCAGAGTCTCTCTAACCAACAACTTCTTCACCTACAAAAAGGCTTTGGACATAAATATCAATTTTCTAAGGGTGATAATGGTGATAAGAGAGAACTTTCAAGAGAGGAAGATTGTTGCAAACATAAATGACTCAAGTGTGGATAGATGTATGCAGGTGTCTCTTAATTATCTCATATCCAGAAGAGCATCTGAGATGGACATCCTAATCAACAAGGTTAACATGGTGATTCCAAACGACACTCTCTTGCTAAATGAAATCAAGAATGCTGAAGTAGCTGCTTTTCTAAAAGCATATCTCCAACCTAGCAAGGGAGTGACCTACATTTATTCATCAACCAAAAAGTGCAAACACTTCATGGTTCCAAAGCACTGTGTCATGAGGAACTTGAGGCTGATAATAACACTAGACACTGATTTGAAGACAAAGAGGATCAAGACTGTAGAAGATAAAGAAATGATCTGGATATTGGGGAGATACTTAAGGAATGTTGATGACCTGTTGCCTAGTGCTCAAATTAATACTAAAGATGACTTGGATGATGATGAGCAGAAGAAGGATGAGCACAAATCTTCTGGCTCAAATCCAAGTCAATCTTCTAAAGCAACTGGCAGCAAAGTGTATGGGAAAAGAAAAAGTAAGGAAGATAAGAAGAATGATGGAAAGAAAAAGAAAAGAGATGGAGAAGATGATACAAAGAAGAAAAATGTCCTAGAAATAAAAGTTTCACAAATCCAACCTACTCAAACCTCTAAACCAAGCCAAACAAACTCTCAACCAATCCAACCTCAAAAGCAAAAATTCCTATTCAAGCAAACTGCAAACTCTTTGCTCAAGATACCTATCAAAGCCAGCCAAGTCACACTAAAAAAAATATCAAAACCTCCTTCATTTAAACCACCAACCAAAACTCATTTCAAAACTATAGGAAAAAAACCAAGAATAATCACAGCAGAAAACAGAGCTATCTGGAATTGTTTTATCAAGAAGATTTTCTACCAATCTCAAGGAGCATAACAGATGTAGAGTGTCTCTAATAACAAGCTGAAGAGATAGTCAGAGTTTGGGTTGTCTCTTTGAGTGAAGTCAGAATTTATTTCAAGGATGGCTCATTTATCTTGCTGAACAGAGATGTTATTGAAAACACTTCAACCGTAGAATTGATGAGGGTGATTAGTTTAATGAATGCAAGGGATTCAAGTACTAAAATATGGAAGGTTGTGCTAGCAGAGAGGCTAAGAGAAAGAAATGAGAGGTATGCAAGAATAAAGACTGAGAGGGAGGAAAGGGAAAGGCAATATGCAAATGAGATAGAAATGTTTGAACAAAAGTCAAATGAACTCAAGGCAAGGGGGCTGAGTAGAATCTCAAAAGATGGACATTTTCTAAACATTCAAGTTGGAAGATTTTCAAGGATCAGGGTTGGTTACCTTAAGAATTACTCATTGTATGAATGACTCAAACTGGTAAAGGCCATAAGAGGTACAGAAATAATTGAAGAACTCTAAGTGCTAGTAAATCTCAAGGACCTCATTAGGAAATAACCGGGCTATGAAAAATTCACCAAATATCTATAATGTTTGAACTGATATAACTACTCAATGTATAAACGTTTGTATTTGTCAATCTGTCAATTTTTATATATTTAATTTTAGCTTGGTGTTAGTCTTGTTATCAGGCATGAATTTGTGATAAACAATCTTCTCACAAATTGGGGGAGATTGTTGTACAAGACATGACTGTACAATAACAAGACTAAGTCACATTGGAAACCCTAAGATTAAGTTGTATGATAATCTAAATCTATATTATGTATTGCATTTTTTGATTCTGTAAAAATGGTTAGAAGATTAGACTGAAAGATTTTTTCGTGAACAAATTCAAGCTAAAGAATAAACTCTGGAAGAAGATCAAGCCATGATCATGCCTCAGAGAAAAGATGTAGAAGCTTGGAGTTGAATAAGGTTGTTTTATGAAAAATGTTCTAAGTAAAGATATCGACAAGTCACGGATCAAGTTATATCGAGAAGTCCATAATGACTTGTAGAGAAGTCCAAAATGGCTTATAGAAAAGTCTCACAGACTTCGACAAGTCAAATGAAGATGTAAAGAACTGGAGATATTGACAAGTCATTTCTACATGTAGAGAACTCAGAGATATCGACAAGTAAATTTCTCATTTAGAGATCTCAGAGATATCGATAAGTCAAATTATGTATAAAGAGATCTCATAGATATCGACAAGTCATTTCTGCATGTAGATATCTCAGACATATCGACAAGTCTGTTACGTGCTGATTCTCAATAATCAGAAGGAGCTCAAGATTTGACTATGTTTAGATGTCATCAGTATTTGATGTGTCGTCAGGATTTGATGCATCATCAATATCTGCAGATCATCAGCATCTGAAGGCAGTCTGTTGTGAAGATTGATTCTGTTTCATATTTTGAGGGATGGATATTTGTTACGTTCTGAGTGATAGGACTTTGCAAATTCAGTTAAAGATATGTATCATTTTTTGTTAGTTATTGATAATGCATATCTTAGATTGATTTATAGCAGCTGTGTATTATATAAACACAGTTTAGGTCATCACATAGTGATTAACTCGAGTACCGTATGATCTAGGAGCTCTCAAGAATATCAGTATTTCTTGAGAGAGTTTGTAACAGTTTTTATAAAAAATATAAAGAACTGTTATATTTTTATACTTGTTCAAAATATTTATACAATTATATCCAACCCCCCTTAAATAATTGTATTAATATTGGGTAATACTTGGTATCAGAGCTAACTGATAAATTTACAATTAGAAGTGATCTAAATATGTCTTTGAACAAGTATGAAAGTATTAAAATCCCTATTCTGAAAAAGGCTGAATATCCTACATGGAAGGTGAAGATGCTCATGCACCTGGAAGCTACAGATCCAGACTACCTCGACGTAATTAATGATGGACCCTACATGCCAACAAAACCGGTACCTGCAACTCCTACTGTTGCTGAACACCTTAAGTTGAAGGAAAAGAGTGAGTGGACACTAGAAGAGAAAGTTGTTGTGCTGAAGGATGCAAAGGTAAGAAACATTTTGCATAACAGTCTTGATTATGTGATGTCAAACATGGTTATAGCCTACAAGACTTCCAAGGAGATCTGGGATGCCCTTGAAACTCAATGTCAAGGAACCATGGCCATCAAGAAGAACAGAAGGGTTGTTCTAATTCAAAAATATGTACATTTTGAGGCCAAACCTGATGAAAGTCTTACCGACATCAATGACAGGTTTCTCACCCTACTCAACAATCTATCCTTGGTGGGAAAGGTGTATGATCGGGAGGATTCAAACACTAAGTTTCTGAGAGCCTTGAATGAGGAATGGGAGACTCAGACTTCATTCATATGACATCAGTATAATTTGGAAATGGTCACCCTGGATGAAGTCTATGGCATGCTGAGAACTCATGATTTGGAAGTTCAGCAAAGGAAAGAGAGGAAAAGCAACAAGGGATAGTCAACTACTTTGAAGATGAATGCTAAAACTTGAAAATACAGGTATGTTGAAGCTGCAAGGAAAAAGAACAATTTGCCAGAATCATATACTGATGATTCACCATCAAATCCCGATGATTCACCATCAAATCCCGATGATGATACTAATTCTGAAACTGATGAAAACGTGATAGATTCTGATGTCATGCAAACGGCTGTATTGCTAGTTAAGGGCTTCAAGAGGATGCAATTCAGGAAGTCTCAGAAGAAAAGAAGCTTCAGGAAGAAGTTCACTGGAGGGGAAAGGAAGTCGTCTGGAAGAAGAGAAGGAAAAGACTCTAAAGCTGGAAAAGTCGACAGGTCAAAAATCAAGTGCTACAACTGTGATGAACCTGGTCACTTTGCTACAGAGTGCAAAAAGACAAAGCATGACAAAGGGAAGAACAAAACCTTGATTACATCAAGCAAGGATTGGATGGACTCCACTGATTCTGAAAATGAAGAAACATGATATGCACTGATGGCTAGCTTTAATGTTCCTACTTCCTCTGACTCTAAGGTATCAACTTCTTTCTTTTATTTTGATACTGAAGATATATCTGAATTGAAATCTATTCTTAAGTCTCTCCATGGAAATTTTAAAAATAAGATTCTAGAGAATAATAGACTGTTGATTGAAAATGAAGTTTTAAAATTTAGGAATGATCAGTTGGAGTCTGACTTAGTAAATCAGATTGAAATTCAAAAAGAATGTGAGAAAGCTAAACATACAACAGAGATATTGGAAGCTAAGTACAGTATGTTAAAAAATGAATTAGAAAATGAGAGGAAAACCCTTAAAGCCTGGACTGTTTCAGGCAAAAAGGTTCATGGGATGATCTCTAAGAAAAACTGGAAAGAATGTCTTGGTTATGTAGATGGAGTTAAGGATGTTGACACTGAAAATAAAACTACCCTTAAGACTCCTGTTAAGTTTATCTCTTCAGAAGCTGATGAAACCAAATCTATCTTTGAGAAGGGTTCAACCTCAGCATCCCAAGATAAATTAGTAAGTGATAAATCTCAGAGAAAGGAAAACAAGGAAACCATTAAGACTGTTAATAAAGAAAAGAATATAGGACTTTTGTCTAAAAGACAATTGAAAAAGAAAATATCTGAGATTACTGACAAACCTCTAGTAAAAAGTCCTAAAAGAAACAAGAATGGTGAGCAAGGTATTTCTAAGGATTCTAATTATAAGTTTATTCCCAATGCTCCTAGAAAAACTTGTTTTAACTATGGCAATACTAATCATCTTGCTATTGATTGTAGGAGGAGTAAGAAAATGAAAACTGCTATTCCTGAGTCTGATGTTAGGGGTAGATCAGTATTTTATAAACCACAAAATCCTTGTTTTTATTGTGGTAGTAGTTGGCATTCAATCTATACATGTAGTTCCTATCATAAGCTGTATCACAACTATTATGAACTTTTGCCTAAATTCAATAAAACTGCTTGTGTGCTCAATTCTTCCAGTACTACTAAATCTACTTCTGATAAGATAAATCCTGACAAGGGAAAAACTGTTAGAAGTAAGCCTGAATCACAAAGACTTAAGTTATCCAAAAAGAGGGCCCAACAAGTGTGGGTCCTTAAAAATCCTTCTAATTAACCACTCATCTGACTGCAGGGTAACAGAAAAAATACTCTTGTCTTGGATAATGGATGTTCAGGATATATGACTGGAAATAAATCCCTGCTGTCAGAATTTGAGAAGAAGGCTGACCCAAATGTATCTTATGGGGATGGAAATATAGGACACACTCTGGGATATGGCAACTTGATAATTGGAAATAGTCAAAGAAATGATGGAATCTTCATCGACCAAACTAAGTATGTCAATGATTTATTGAAAAAGTTTGGTATGGTTGATTGTTCACCTGCTTCTACACCTATGTCTACAACTACAAAGTTGGATGAAGATAAAAAAGTTAATAGTGTAGATATATCAAGCTATAGAGGAATGATTGGATCATTGCTTTACTTAACTGCAAGTAGACCAGACATCATGTTTGCAACATGTTTATGTGCAAGATTTCAAGCAAATCCAAAAGAATCACATTTGATTTGATGTGCTCAAGTGCTTTGGATTAGAAATCAGCTAATGGATTATGGCCTAGTGTTATACAAAATTCCTATCATGTGTGATAATACTAGTGCTATTTCTATAGTGGCTAATCCAGTTAATCATTCTAGAACAAAGCACATTGATATAAGGTGTCATTTTATTAGAGAACATGCTACAAATGGTACCATTGAGCTCATTTTTGTTCCAACAGAAAAACAATTAGCTGACATTTTTACTAAACCTTTGGATGAAGCAGCTTTCACTAGAGTTGTAGGTGAAATTGGAATGCTTAATTCTTCATCTTAAGGCAAGAACTCAGCTAATATTTTACAGTAGATTAATTTCTAGTAAATCAAAATTAATTTGATTTAATTGGAAATTAACTGAAATATGAATTAAAAATATTTCAGAAATCTCTGCATATTTATTTTTCAAAACAAAAATTTTAACTTGGATGTTTTCAAAATTCTAAGTAAACTGCTTAGCTGTTAATCTACATCATTAATATGTAAAATTAACACAAGGCAGACTTAAAATTGATCAAAAGTTTATAGAGAACTGAGTTCTCGATAAGTCAATTCACTGACTTCTTGATAAGCTCTATTATGACTTATATAAGTCCTTGCAGAGTTCTCTAGTAGTGTTAATTCACAGAGTTCTCTACAAGTATTTTTTTTGACTTCTCAATAACTCAGAACTGAAATAATTTAACTTAATAAATTATTTTGGTAAAATACTTTTGGAAAATTTATTCTATTTTTATTTTAAATTTATTCAAATAAAAGTTGGGATTAATTCAGTCCATTTTTGGACAAACTGGGTATTTATTTGACATCTCGATAAGTCAATTTTTAGTTCTCTATAAGAGAAATTTAAAATGACTTCTGAATATGTTTTTCATTTCTTAAAATGACTTCTCGATATACTAATTCCAAATATTTATTTTTGAGTTCTCGACAAGTCATTTGAGTTTACTATAAATACCCAGACATCTCGATACATATACATACTTACAACTTTCGAGATCTCAAGTGGCCTAGCCTTTCAAGAAACAACCAATTTCTCTCTCATTTTCACTCATTTTTCAAAAAAAAATCTTACCCATTCACTCTCAGCAATCAATAATGGCACTCAATGTTGCAAGAGCCTCTATTCTAGAGAAAGGAATTAATTACCTCACTTTTACGGATGCTAACCAAACTTCTGACAGTTTCAAGGGGTTTATGAAACTGTTGTCTGAATCTTACCTAGTAGGTGCTTTAACTCTTAACCCAGTATTGTACCTAGATGTGCTGCATGAGTTTTGGACAACAACTGTGGCGAGGACTGTTATGAATGACAATTCTGTATCTTTGGTGGTAACTTGCTCAGTTGGAGACCAACAAATTAAGTTTAATGAGCAAGATGTGAATAGAGCTCTAGGGCTGCCAACTGCAAATCTGGTGGAGGTGCCAACTCCTGATGAGCTAACTGAGTTTCTGGACTTCATCAATTATGCTGGAGGAATCAACTTGTCAAGCTTGAACGGAACCAATCTAAGGAATGAGTGGTCCTTTGTCTTTGATTCTGTGTTGAGGGTCTTCACATGCAGGAAGACAGGGTATGAAAACATTTCAAGTGTGGTGCAGAAGTTGGTGTATTCAATAGCACACAACAGACACTTGAATGTTGGTCTATTGATCCTGGAAGAACTTGCAACCAGGCTGACCATGCCCCTGTCAGCTAGAGGTAAGGAAATTTTCTTTCCAAGATTTATTATGTCCACTTTAAATCATAAAGTAGCAGACATACATTTATTAAATGGTATAGATATTACAAAAATAGGCAATTGTAAGCAAGTGTCCAAAATAACATTTGGTTCACTTACTACAAAGAATAAGGTAAATATAAGTCTAAAAATCACTCCATTCATGTTGGAGAGGTTTAGGACTTACCCTTACCCAATGCCTGACATGAGATCAAATGTACAATCTAGCACAACTATAATTCCTGAACCTGTGGAAGTACAAACACAGGAACACCCAGAGAGATCTTCCTAAGCTGAAACCATTTCTTCAAAATCCTTAGTATCTAGGAAACCAACCACCTCATCTTCTCAAAAGGATGAGGTGAGTAAAAGGAAGAGAAAGGAGGTAACCTTAACAATTATAACTGAGAGTGGTGAGGATCAAACTGAAGCTGAGTCACCCTTGGACAAGAGATCAAAGAAGAGTAAGAAATCTGAGCTGACCACTAAGGCCACCTTTATATCATCCCAACAGGATACAGTTGTAAAAATGGGGACTAAATAGACTCTAGATACATCCTCTCAACATGGTGTGTCTATTGAAAAGAGCATTCACCCTAATGTACCTTGTACAGAGTCGGCACAGCCTGCACCTGAAGCAATTCAAGTGTATGGTGGGCAGAATAAGGATGACACACACAGTGAGGGCACATCTTTTGAAGGTCCCTCATCCATTCAAGGGGAGCTTCCAACACTCACATCTGAGCAATAATCTCTCATATCTCAAATTTCTTCTCTACCAACAACACTTGAATCAAATTCTCAAGTGCAAGCTCAATCAAGTGACTTGGTTCAAGAAACCTTGCTCACCACCCAGACACTTCAATTAGATGGTGAGAGGCTACTAGCTGGGGTAGACCTTGATGACATCATCAAAACTATGAGGGATTCATCAGTTTTTACTGAAGACCCCATGGAGATACTAAATGCACCTTCATATGCAAATCAGTCTTCACAGACTGTAAGGTTTGAGGGTAGTACTCCTGAGGGGGAGCTATCTAAATCATCTCCAATTCAATTGGAGGTTCCTCATGTAGGAACAACTCCCCTCAAAATCCTAGCAAAAATTGCCTTGGCAGTAGATGCTAGGAGTACAATTGCCAATGATCCTGCTATGGGAAAGGCAAGTTTATCACATTCAAGTGACAGTGTTTTGCAAGAAGCACAAGGGGTTGAGACTGGTGCATATGACAGTAACCCAGTCAAATCCACTCCAATTGAATTAGAGGTTCCCCCTTTATGTGAGGAACAACAACTTGCCAAAACCACAGAGCAATCTGTGAGTAAAACTGTGACTTCAGTCACAGGTGGTTCTGATTCACATCCCTCTACCTCTCAATCACACCTCATCTCCCAATGGCTCCAAGACACTGAAAATCAACCAACTACTATTGAAGATCTTAGAGTTGATCAACTTGGAGGCCTGGCTCAAATCTCACACCTACTACTTACATCCAATATGTCCAATCAAGACTACCAATCTATCATGCTCTCCTACCAGGATGATGTGGAAGATAAACAAGCAAAAATTGTTGATGAAGCTGGTCAGGATGCTAACTGTGATGCTTGGTTGGACAAGGAGTTCACAGTTGAGATGGATGCTGTGTTGGCAAATTTCAGGGAGGAGTACAATATAAATTTGGGAAGTAATTCCAGATCCTTCACTCCACAAGAGGTATATGATGCCATCAATGAGGTCTACAAGGCTCAAATCAAGGCTTTCCACAACTTTGAAAAAGCTCTACAAATAACATTGAATGGACATCAAGATAAAGTAATGAAGATGGTCAGATAAAAGATGGACTAAATCATCCCTTCACAAACTGAGATCAAAAACCAATCTAAGATCTTCTCAGAACAAATGTCTAGGTATGATCTCAGTAGGATTGATAAAAGTATAAATCAACTCAAGGAATCATTTGTAGCCTTACACAAAGTTGTTCAAGATCATATCAGTAAAACCAATGACACAAGGTGGAAGTTGGATCAAATGCATACTGCAAGATACGCTCCTTCACCTTTGGTCAATGATAAAATTCAGAAATTTGTGCAAGCTACTTTTGGTTAATCTACTGCTATCTCTACTGCAAGCTCCTCTTCACAAGACATTCAAGACCTCAAGACTCAAGTAGCTTCTCTGGAAACCTCCAATGCATCTCTCCACACTCAGGTTCAGGCTTTTACTTCTCTAGTCAAAAGTCAACAAACAGACATAAAGACCCTGGTGGACTCTCACAAGCACCTTTAAATGCAAAACTCTGTTGCTTTGGGAGCCATCATGGGAAAACTCAACATCCCTCTACCATCACTTCCAGAACATATAAGGCCTGAAATTCCTACTCCCCTCCTCATGCCTGCCAACAAGACTAAGGGGGAGATAGAGGCTAGGCTAGCAAGATACAAATCACCTACTCAACAAGTCCAGGGTGCTGAAAAGAACTCAAATCAGGAAGTAGATCTTGACATGGAAAGACTTATTAGGGCTGCTGAAGGACCTAGTCTGAGCAGAGAATTTGATGAATTGCTCAAGGCCCTAAAGGCTTCCCTCAACAATAATCACTTCACATACAAAAAGGCCCTGGACAAGACAATAAACTTCTTAAGGGTGATCATGGTGTATCAAGACAATTTTCTACAAAAGAGGATTGTGGTAAATACAAATGACTCTAGGATAGACAGATGTATGCAGGTGTCCCTCAATTATCTTATCTTAAGGAGGGCATCTGAGTTGGATATTCTGATAAATAAAGTCAGAGTTGTGACTCATGAAGACACCTTGCTGCTAACTGAATTGAAGAATGCACAAGTGGCTGCTTTTCCTGAAGCATACCTACAACCAAGCAAAGGAATAACATACATCTGTCCAAATACCAAACACTTCAAACATTTCTAAATCCCTAAACAATCTGTCATAGCCAACAAGAAGCTTATCATGATTTTGGAAACTGACTTAAAATCAAAGAAGAATAAGAATTATGATGATGTGGAGCTGATAAAGCTGTTGGGGAGATACCTGAGTGATGCTGAAGCCAACTTGCCCAAAACTCAAATCAACAAGGATAATTTGGATGATGATGAGCAGAAGAAAGATGATCAAAATCCTTCTGGCTCAAATCCAAGTCAATCCACTAAGCCAACTGGAAGCAAGGGTGGAGAGAACAAGAAAGAGGATGAAAAGAAAAATGATGAGAAGAAGAGAGCAAGTGAGAGAAGGAGTAAGAGGAGACATGATGACTCAAAACCACACCAAACCCTAAAAATCCAAACACAACTAGCTCAACCTTTCGCTCAACCTTCAAAATCAACTATCTCAAACATCAAACCACCTCAAGCCTCTAAGCCTAAATTTCTATACAAGCAAACTGCTAACTCTTTCTTAAAAATTCCAATCACCACAAGCCAAACATCTTTAAAGAAAATCTCAGTCCTACCCTCTGTCAAACCATCACACAAAACTCATTTCAAGACTGTTGGGAGAAAACCTAAGAAGGCCAAGTCTACTGAAAAAGTTGAAGTTACTGAAAGGGCCATCTGGAACTGCTTTAAGGAAAGTGACTTTCTACCTTTAAATTGGTGCATCTCAGATGAAGATTATTTCCAACAACTAGATGAAGAAATAGTTAGAGTCTGGGTTGTATCTCTAAGGGAAGTTAGAATTTACTATGAAGATGGGTTATTCACCTTCCTTGGCTGTGATTTAATGGATTCTCTTTCTCCCACAAAAATTAAGAGAATGATAAGTTTGTTAAAGGACAAGGATACTGCTACAAGGGCATGGAGATCAGTTCTAGCTGAATGGCTGATTACAAGGGAGGAAAGAAGAAAAAGAAATGAGGCTGAATATGAAGAAAGAGTGAAGAAGTATGATGAGGAAATTGAGATGTTCATAAAAAGATCAGAAGATCTCAAGGCAAAAAGGATGAGTAGAATCTCTAAGGATGGAAAATTTCTAAACATCAAAGCTGGCGGATTCTCAAGATTTAGGATTGATTTACTAGACAGTGATTATCCAAAGGTAGCAAGACAAAAACTTGTAGAAGCTCTAAGTGGTACACCAATAATAGAAGAACTTGAAGTTCTTGATCACTTAAAGGATCTCCTTAGAGAAGAAGCAGAAGCAAAAACTTCTTTACTGATACTTGTAACCATTCAAACTCTATAAACCCTCTAATGTATAAAAGTTGTACTTCTGTCAAGTTTTATGTATTAATTTCATTTTCCATTTTAACTTGGGGTTAGTCTTGTTAACAGGCATGAATTTGTGTTAAGCAATCTTCTTACAAATTGGGGGAGATTGTTGTGCAAAAAAAACCTGTACTTTAACAAGACTAAGTCAAATTGACAACCTTAAGTAAGTTGTACTGTAATCTTAATTTGTATTTTGTACTTGTAACATTTAAAGTCTGTAAAAATGTCAAAAGAGTAGACTGGAGTATTTTTCAGTAAACAGTATCAAGCCTAAGAATTCTATCTGGAAGAAGATCAAGAAGATCATGCCTCAGAAGAATTATGAAGAAGCTTGGAGTTGAATAAATTTGTTTTGGAAAAAATGTTCAAAGTTAAGATCTCTCCAAGTCACAGATTTAGTGTTAGAGAAGTCTTTCGAGAACTCCAAATGACTTATCGAAAAGTCAGGAAAGCTATTAGAGAACTCATAGATATCGACAAGCCAAATTGAAGACATGAAGATTGGAGATATCGACAAGTCACTTCTTCACTAGAGAACTCAGAGTTATCGATAAGTCAACATTCATTAGATAACTATGAGTTATCGATAAGTCAAATTCCACTAGAGAACTCAAAGATATCGATAAGCAAAATTCACTAGAGAACTCTAAGTTATCGACAAGTCAAATTTGACTAGGAAACTCTGAGTTATGGATAAGTCAATAAGCCACTAGAGAACTCAGAGATATCGATAAGTCTAAGTGAAGATATGAAGACTAGAGATCTCGACAAGCCAAATTCTCTTATAGAGAACTCAGAGACTTCTACAAGTCAAACTTACACTTGGGTATTAGAGATCTCGATAAGCCAATATACGTATCGAGATGTCAAGTTCTCTATAGACCAAAATGGAGATCTCGAGGTAAAATCTCAAAGTACAAAATTGTAGACCAGTTCAATATCCAAGATTTACAATTAATAAACAATCCAACCATCTAGATTGACAAGTCTACAAAAAGCAGCTTGAAGAGTGTGCAAGATTAAGGTTGAAGATTAACTGACAAAGGAAGATCAAAATTAACAGATGCAAAGATATGCTAAGCCAGAAATGGAAGATATACTTTCCTTAAATGGAAATGACAGGTGACAGTTTACTAAAGTTAATAGTATGTCTTATTATACACTGTGTAAACCAACAGTTAACTAAATTATAAAGTTAACACTGGTCCTTTATTAGTAGTAACAATTTTTAGATCAGGAACTCTTGTATTCTCTCAAGATAGAAGCTAAGCTCTTTTTCAACAAAGAGCCTAGAAATTTTGTAACAAAACATTCTTAATTTTAATATAAAATTAAGTGAGTTTTGAAAGATCTGTGTTCTTTATCATCGCATGTTTAATTTCTGCATGAACACATTTCACTACAACAATTGATTTACTTTGTTCACAATCAAAATAGTTTAAGAAAAGCATAAAAACACAAAAACACATTCACCCCCCCTCTGTGTGTAATTCATTACCTAACAGGGTTAAACCCAATAGGTATTATGAGCTTGATGATAGAAAACATAATTTGATTGGGTAATAATTGTATGGGTAGACATTTATTATCATAATTGAGTTAGGTAATAATTATATGGGTAAACAATTATTATTATGAGATTAAGTTATTAGTCTTGGTGGTCAAGTTTGTGATGGCTATATATATAATCATATTATTGTTTTGATTTATACTTAAGTATTGTTTGACTTAATAATCGCTTGAGTGAATACCATTTTGTGAAATTAATTGTATTATTGATAATTGTTTGGATTAATAATACAAGTTTAGACTTCTTCACTCAACTCTCTGTGCAATAACATATAAGTTATCATTTGGAAATAATTTTGGGTAGTAATTTGGTAACTCTAGAATTATTCTTTTATAAAAGTTTGTTCTTCACAATCGCCTCTAGTAGTTCAATTTGACTTGTTTGATATGTTTTAAACACAAAGCTTCAATAGCGATTTTGTGTAAATGTCTTGAAGGGTCTGGTCCCTGACAAATCGTTGTCAGGAAGTTTTATACAAAAAATAACTATTAAACCCTTATGTGAAAGATTGGACGGTCTGAATTTTAAATATCTCTCTTATCAACCGATAATATTTTCCGCTGTCCCTAAAAATATTGTGTACGTACCTTATACATTGTCCGCCGTTGGTAGGTTAAGTAATGTAACATGTCAATTGTGACGCCCTCAATATCGGGGTTAGGAAATGAGGACCCACACACCATTAAACTAATATAATAACAGCATATATAAAAAACCCCGATTAAACACTAACAGGATCTAAACAGGATTAAGTATGAAACAAGATTACAACTACCAACCAGAATAAATATATATTAAAACCCAAAATAATAATAAATTCAATTTTATTCGATTCCGACATGAAACCGACAAATAACCCATTGTATCTAATCCAACTTATACATTCCATCCAACTATTATGCTTGCTCACACACACTGTTACATGCTCTGGCATCTGGAAACCTACTACACGGTAGGGACCTCCAGGATGCTCTTACGAGCGGTGCGCCTAAGTCTGGCCATCTTATTTCTTAACTACCATGGTTAGATCAAAGAAAATATATGAGCAAAGAAGATCAACAAGTAACTATATAAATAGTTCTATAATGCAGTATTAATATCTGTTAGTTTTTGTGCCCTAGGGACAACACTATTATGTTTATATTATGAAACATTTGGATTATTAATTATGATTATATGGATTATTCTTTAGTAATTTATTATATCTTTATTTTCTGTGATAAGGTGTTAGATTAATAAATGTCCTTGGAATATGATATGTAAATTTATATCTCTAAGTACGTGACTTGGAAATGAGATTATGAGAATAGTATTGATATTCCTAATGATCCCTAGTCAAGTATTATTGTTAAGGAACGATAATAAATACATTGAGACTAGTGTGTTTGTTGGATGATGATCATATCTCATTGATCATAGGTATGGTGATACTAAAGACAAAACAGAGGCACATGTATTAAATACATGGTGCTGGATTGACCCGTTGTGAGATACTACATGTTTATAGTGTCATAAGTTAATCTCACAGTGATAATGATGTATTGGTCCTTTGACCTGAAATCATTATATTTTTATACGAGAACTAATATACTTTGATACTATTAAAAGTTATCCTTGACCGGGTAATAATAAAAGTAGACATTGGGTACATTATGAACCGTATAAGAAATATGAATGATCTAGATGGGATTTAGCACTCTTTTATTAAAGGAGTGATATTATTGGCCTTTTGATTGAGTAAGACTATAAAATTCATGGTCGTGCTCAAATACTGATTTGTTTAATAGTTTACTCATTGATCAAGGAAAGAAGGATTGAACGTTAACAGAGAATGACACAATGCATGCCTCGAGTTTGATCTATAATATAAGGCTAAAGGGATTATATTACATTGTACATTATTCACGAAAGGTTTAATTGATCACCGATTTAATTATTATTACTTGGGTAACAATGATGTATTATAAGATGCCGCTCATTGTTTATAATTTTAAATTAGATTTAAAACTTTTGTCAACGTAATAATAACCTAAAGGGTCGCACAAAGAATGATTGGAGGATTATTTAATTTAAATTCGGATTTAAATTAAATGTAAGTAATTCGAATTATTTGTTATTAATTAAGTATGAATTAATTAATTAAATAAATAGGAAATTCGAATTTATTATTAAATCTGAAATTAAGTTATTGGATGATTAAATTAGACTTAATAATACAATAATTAGAATTTCTAATTTAATAATAATAATAACTCTAAAATTCAGTTTAGGGTTGGAGGCCCATTAGCTCTTGCCTATATAATATCCTTTTCTAATAGAATTAGGGTTACACTTTTTATTTGATAAAACATAAACCCTAGCAGCTTGAAGAGAGATAGAGAGAGCAAGAAGGCGACCTCAAGAACGTGCTAGTACACACCCATCCTCCGGGCGATCATTCGTGTGGATACCTTCAAGGCGTAGATCGTTCCAGCGACGGGCTACGTGGTGATCATTCAAGACCTCCATCTTTCCATTAACGTAAAGCTTCTTAAGGTAAACATACTGAACTACGAATTAAATTTTGTTTTTCGCATGGATCCTGCGGAGGGTTTCGATTTTTAAGATTTAAATTTACGTTTTTCGTTGCGTTTATGTGATAAAAACCCTTCAATGACATCAGAGCTACTTGCGAAAAGTTTTAAATTCGTTTATGTGTTTAACCGTTTTTGATATATGAGCATGTACGTGATTTACCATGATTTGATGTTGATATAATATGCTTGTATATGTATGGTTTTGAATATATGATATTCATGTGAGTTGTATAATCATAAGATGAATATGTAATCTTTATATATACTGATATATACATGATTTATGTTTGTTCTAAATATGAGAATCGTATTAGATATGGATTCTGAATTGGCTGCTGCAGATTTGCTGAAATCTGGGTCTGGTAACCAATTTACGCAAACGAATACCCTATTCGATAGGTAAACGAGCGTCTAAACAAAACAGATAGCTAAAGCTATCATCGACTCGTCTATAAGGCGTTTGACGTCGTTTACTGCCCATAAACAGTGATTCTTGTTTTTCTGATTTGATTCTGATTTTTCTGATTTTTGTCATATTTCTTTTTATGATTAGATCATGGATAATATGATATGTTAAGATCAGATTATGTGTTTTAACATGCTTTTATGTGTTGTATGAGCATGGTGGATGGTTATGGCCTTTCGACCTTAGTGTAATGGTTTTGGTTTTGGTTTTAAATATGACTTGCATGTCGTCAATCTTTGTAATCATAAAACTCGAATGTAACTCGAGTTATTCTTGTAAGTTTATTATATTAGTTTTACTTTCAATCATGTAATGTAACTGAAGACTCAAGAAGGCTATCCAATGGAGGTGATTCAAAGAAGAAGACGAGACATACAAGGAGTCTAAACAAATAAGAAGATGAGGAATACAAGAAGTCTAAACAGAGAAGAAGACTTATGTAATAAGTAGTTGTATTTATTTCCATCACCATATTAGATTGACCTTGATCTTTATCATGAGCTTAATAAAGATCACGTAGGATGGGGCCATAACCAAACACATTTACTTTATTGCACTTTACATATTGATGTATGAATGTATGCATATAATAGTTAATGATGCATGCTTTAATTAGAATAATCATGCATGAATGTATGTATTAGATACGTCACCCATGCCATGCCTAAACAAGATAAAATCTGTAACGACTAAAGATTTTAAAATTTACAAACGATTATGAGATTCTCGTATTTATGAAACACGGAATGAAATACAAATCTTCTTTATTTCCTACATGGGGCGATTTTGTCAACAACGGGTTCATACAACTTGTAAGGCTGTGGGTTTTAAGCGAGACCGATGTGACTTCTCCACTACCTGGAAATCAAACCATTGACGAGTATTGATTTGAAGTATTTTATTCAAGGACAAATTGGGAATCTCTTTATGATGGGATCATGATCATTATAATACTAACAAAACCCTAATGTTTATATTAAGTTATTTAGATACCTTCCAATATGTCCAACACGTTAACCCCTAGATCGATAAGGATTGGGTTCGCTAGAGCAAAGTACTCCTATATATCGTGGGACAACGTGTTGAAGTATATGATACTTTTTAGACCTTTGGGTTTTAACTTAAGTAAGTTACCACAATAGGATTGTGAACTTAAAGGCATAGAGTTTGGTGAGATTTATTGGATAAATAAGAATAAATGTTGTTCCACTAAACTATCTAAGAGTTATATAGTTGATATAATTGACAAATGTTGTCTACCTTATTGAATCATGTTTTAGGATTAAAGCCAAAGTTGAACTAAAACGTTGTGAAAATTTGGATCTTGGCTCACTAGAAAGTATATATAAGATACTTTTTCCGAATTAATAGTTAGGGCTATTAATTTAATAAAATAGTGGGAGATATATATTTTAAATATATATGAATAATCACTTGAACATGATTTAACAATCTATAAACTAATTTATCTTATGCACTTTAAACATTGTATATATCAAATGGCAATCAATTCAAACAACTTCTCTGTGCGATCTGTCCTTGAGAAGGACAAGCTGACAGGAACAAACTTCCTTGACTGACAGAGGAACTTGAGGATTGTCCTCAAACAAGAGCGCAAGCTCTATGTCATAGATATCCCTCGCCCTGCACCTCTCCCTGAAGGAGCATCCCGTGCTTAACATAATGTTTATCAGAAACATATCGATGATGACACGGATGTTCAATGTCTCATGTTAGCGACCATGAGTGCTGAACTTCAGAAACAACATGAGAATATGGATTCTTATGATATGATTGAGCACCTTAAACGTATGTTTGAAGGACAGGCTCGTCAGGAGGGGTTTGATACTTTCAAATCATTGCATGCATGTAAGCAGGGAGAACGTGATCTGGTTGGACCGCATGTTCTAAGGATGATTGGGTATATTGAGTACCTTGCCAAGTTGGGTTCCCCGATTGCTGCGGAGCACAGATTGACCTAATTTTGCAATCTTTAAATATCAGCTATTCTCAATTTCTGATGAATTATAGTATGAATGAGATAGATAAGAACCCCACCGAACTGTTAGCTATGTTGAAAACTGCTGAGACCAACGTTCAGAAGGCATCCCCTGCTCCCATGTTGATGGTGAATAAGGGGAAGGCCAAAGAAAAGGGTAAATGAAAAGGAAAGAGGAAGATGGGATCTAAATCGAATGCCAATCCGAAACCTGATCCGACCAAGGCTTTAAAGCCTAAAGGTGGTGTTCCAAAGGTTGATGATTGTCACTATTACAAGAAACCATGTCATTGAAAGATGAACTGTCATACTTATTTGGAGGATCTGAAGAAGAAGAAGAAGAAGGCTATTGTTACTGCTTCTGATTCAGGTATTTATGTTATAGAAGTCAATTTGTCTACTTCTACATCTTGGGTATTAGATACTGGATGTGGTTCTCATATTTGTATAAATGTGCAGGAATTGCAGGGAAGTAGGACATTGGCGAAGGGAGAAGTCGACCTAGGTGTTGGCAATGGAGCAAAGGTTGCTGCTTTAGCTGTAGGGACTTATCATTTATCGTTGCCCACTGGGCTTGTTTTAGAACTAGATAATTGTTTTTACGTGCCTGCGATTTGCAGAAACATTATTTCGGTTTCTTGTTTGGACAAGAAAGGTTTTTTGTTTTTGATTCAGAACAATAGTTGTTCCTTTTCATTCAATAATGTTACCTACGAGATTACATGTTTGTTTAATGGTTTATATATTCTTGATATAGATACTCCTGTCTATAACATAAATAATGAAAATAAACGTATTAAGATGAAAGACTCAAATCAAACATACCTTTGGTATTGTCGCTTAAGTCACATAAATGAGAAACGCATTTCCAAATTACATAAAGATGGTTAATTGGATAAGTTTGATTTTGAATCATACAAAGAATGCAAATCTTGTCTCATTGGCAAAATGGCTAAAGCTCCTTTTACCGGACAAGGTGAAAGGGTCACCGAATGATTAGGACTTATACATAGTGATGTATGTGGTCCAATACATACGATGGCAAGAGGTGGCTTTTACTACTTCATTACTTTTACTGATCATTTCAGTAGATATGGATATGTGTATCTTTTGAAGAACAAATCCGATTCTTTTGAAAAGTTCAAAGAATACAAGGCTGAAGTGGAAAAGCAAACAGGGGAAAGTATAAAAGTTCTACGATCAGATCGTGGAGGAGAATACTTAATCCTCGAGTTTAAAGGTTTCTTGAAGGAGTGTGGTATCATATCATAACTTACTCTTCCTGGAATGCCTCAATGGAATGGAGTTTCAGAGAGGAGAAATCGTACCTTGTTGGACATGATGCGATCGATGATGAGTCTAGCAGATCTTCCAATAAGTTTCTGGGATTATGCTCTGGAAACAGCTACTTTTACACTAAACCGAGTTCCAACTAAATCGGTTCAAAAGACTCCATATGAGATATGGACCGAGAAACGTCACAACATGTCTTTTATGAAAGTATGGGGATGCGAAGCGTTTGTGAAACGCTTGGTGTCTGACAAGCTGGGACCAAAATTGGATAAATGTTATTTTATGGGATATCCTGAAGAAACTAAAAGGTATAGTTTCTATAATCATACCGAGAATAAAGTGTTTGTTGCTCAAACCGCTGTATTTTTTGAAAGAGAGTTACTTTTAAAGAAAATTAGTGGGAGGACTATAGATCTTGATGAAGATCGAGTTGTACAAAATAATATTGAACCAAACTTGGAAAATGGGAAGGAAGTACATCAAGATGTTCCTGCTCCGGAAACACAGGTTGTTCGTAGATCTATTAGGGCTCGTCATGAGCCAGAGAGATATTATGGATTTCTCTTGACTCAAGATGATGATGTAATGCTCATAGATAATGATGAGCCTCTTACCTACCAAGATGCTATGAACAGTCCAAACTCCGAGAGATGGCTAGAGGCCATGAAATCTGAAATGGAATCCATGTATCAAAATAAAGTATGGACTTTAGTTGATCCACCTGAAGGGGTAAAACCTATAGGATGCGAGTGGGTTTTCAAGAAGAAAACTGACATAGATGGTAAAGTACAGACCTATAAAGCGCGACTGGTGGCAAAAGGTTTCAAAAAAGTTCATGGTATAGATTACGATGAGACCTTTTCACCAATTGCTATGGTCAAGTCCATCAGGATTTTTCTAGCAATAGCTGCTTACTACGACTATGAGATTTGGCAAATGGATGTCAAAACCGCTTTCTTAAATGGGAGCCTTGAAGAGGATGTATACATGATACAACGTGAGGTTTTTGTCGATCCCAAGTTTGGTAAGATGGTCTGTAAGTTGCTTCGATTTATTTATGAATTGAAGCAAGCCTCAAGGAGATGGAATCATCGTTTTGATGAAACAGTCAAAGAATTTGGCTTTATTCAAAATAAAGATGAACCATGTGTTTACAAGAAGGTAAGTGGGAGCCATGTGGCATTCCTAGTACTATATGTAGATGACATATTACTAATAGGGAATGCCATACCTTCTCTACAGGCTGTTAAGACTTGGTTCGGAAATAGTTTCTCGATGAAGGACTTAGGTGATGCTACCTATATATTAGGGATCAAGATGTATAGAGATAGATCAAGGAAATTAATCGGCCTAAGTCATAGTACATACATTGACAAAGTATTGTATCATTTCGGGATGTAAGAGGCAAAAAGAAGATATGTCCCAATATCTCATGGGATATTGATCTCAAAACACAACTGCCCTAAATCATTAGATAATAAGGGCCGTATGAGCAAAGTTCCATATGCTTCGGCAATTGAATCTATAATGTATGCGATGATATTTACTCCTCCTGATGTTTCATATGCCTTGAGCATGACGAGCAGATACCGGTCTAATCCTAGTGAGGGTCACTGGACAACTGTCAAGAATATTCTTAAGTACTTGAAAAGGACTAAAGATTCATTCTTGGTGTATAAAGGAGATGAGAAGCTGGTTGTAAAGGGTTACACTGACGCCAGCTTTCAGACAGACAGAGATGATTCAGTATCTCAGTCAGGTTTTGTGTTTTGCCTTAATGGAGGTGTTGTAAGCTGGAAGAGTTCAAAGCAAGAGACAATAGCTGATTCTATAATGGAAGCTGAGTATATTGCTGCCAGTGAAGCAGCCAAAGAGGCTGTTTGGATATGGAAATTCATAATGGGACTTGGTATGGTTCCATCGATCACAGATCCAGTTGATCTCTACTGTGATAATAATGGAGCCATCGCGCAGGCTAAAGAACCAAGGTCCCATTCCTGGTCAAATCATATACTTAGGAGATATCACCTCCTTCGAGAGATTAATGAAAGGAAGATATACATATATGTAAAGTGCATACTGATGATAATGTTGCAGAACCAATGACTAAGGCTTTATCGCAGTAAAAGTACGAAGGTCATACTAGTTCCATGGGTATTAGATACGTGGGTGATTGACTCTAGTGCAAGTGGGAGATTGTTAGTGTTTGTACCCTAGAGACAATACTATTATGTTTATATTATGAAACATTTGGATTATTAATTATGATTATATGGATTATTCTTTAGTAATTTATTATATCTTTATTTTCTGTGATAAGATGTTAGATTAATAAATGTCCTTGGAATATGATATGTAAATCTATATCTCTAAGTACGTGACTTAGAAATGAGATTATGAGAATAGTATTGATATTCCTAAAGATCCCTAGTCAAGTATTATTGTTAAGGGACGATAATAAATATATTGAGACTAATGTGTTTGTTGAATGATGATCATATCTCATTGATCATAGGTATATTGATACTAAAGTCAAAACACAGGCACATGTATTAAATACATGGTGTTGGATTGACCCGTTGTGAGATATTACATATTTATAGTATCATAAGTTAATCTCACAGTGATAATGATGTATTGGTCCTTTGACATGAAATCATTATATTTCTATACGAGAATTAATATACTTTGATACTATTAAAAGTTATCCTTGTCCGGGTAATAATAAAAGTAGACATTGGGTACATTATGAATAGTATGAGAAATATGAATGATCTAAATGGGATTTAGCCCTCCTTTATTAAATGAGTGATATTATTGGCTTCTTGATTGAGTAAGACTATAAAATGCATGGCCGTGCTCAAATATTGATTTGTTTAATAGTTTACTCATTGATCAAGGAAAGAAGGATTAAACGTTAACAGAGGATGATACAATGTATGCCTCGAGTTTGATCTATAATATAAGGCTAAAGGGATTATATTACATTGTACATTATTCATGAAAGGTTTAATTAATCACCGATTTAATTATTATTACTTAGGTAACAATGATGTATTACTAGATGTCACTCATTGTTTATGATTTTAAATTAGATTTAAAATTGTTGCCAAGGTAATAATAACCTAAAGGGTCGCACAAAGAATGATTGGAGGATTATTTAATTTAAATTCAGATTTAAATTAAATGTAAGTAATTCGATTTATTTGTTATTAATTAAGTGTGACTTAATTAATTAAATAAATAGGAAATTCGAATTTAATATTAAATCCGAAATTAAGTTATTGGATGATTAAGTGAGACTTAATAATACAATAATTAGAATTTTGAATTTAATAATAATAATAATAACTCTAAAATTCAGTTTAGGTTTGGAGGCCCATTAGCTCTTGCCTATATAATCTTTTTCTAATAAAATTAGGGTTACACGTTTTATTTGATAAAACATAAACCCTAGCAGCTTGAAGAGAGATAGAGAGAGCAAGAAGGCGGCCTAAAAAACGTGCTAGTACACACCCATCCTCCGGGCGATCATTCGTGTGGATACCTTCAAGGCGTAGATCGTTCCAGCGATGGGCTACGTGGTGATCATTCAAGACCTCCATCTTTCCATTAACGTAAAGCTTCTCAAGGTAAACATACTGAACTACAAATTAAATATTGTTTTTCGCATGAATCCTGCGGAGGGTTTCGATTTTTAAGATTTAAATTTATGTTTTTCGTTGCGTTTATGTGCTAAAAACCCTTCAATATCAACATCAACTTTTGAGTCATTCTAATTTAGAAATCTAGGTGGCAGATTTCTATCTCTGGCTATGAAAGGGTTATGTAGAAAGATTTGGGCTTTCAAGAATCAAGGCTCAGGTTAGGGTGAAAGTCGACATTAATCACAAATCATTAGCAAGACTTTAAAATGTTTCTCAACATAAGGAAACAATCAATCAAACTTTAAAGCTTATCATCAACGTAAAGTGACAGGGTTCACAACATTACAACCAAAATGAAGACTCGAGTTGTTCCATTTCATTTTATTTCATCTTTTAAAGAATAAGGAGCAACTGCTCAAAGAATGTAAACATTTTTATCTTTATAGAGTATAAGGGAACCCTTGATTGGAATATCTAACTTTTAATTATAATAAGGGTGATCAGCCCATACCGACCTCCATCTGGTCGTTATGGTACCTATGGCATTATAGCCTTATATTGGACTAGCCCCGCTAGCCTCTTATGTGACTGGACTAGTCCCACTAGCCTCTAACGTCTTTATCCAACCCATCAGGAATTCGTTTGGAAAACCTTTGTATTGGAAGAAGGAAAAGAGTTGACTAAATTCATTTTAAAATTACCAATAATGTGAAATCATTTGTACTCATTCAAGTCCAAAATCATTATTAAGTTCAATTTAAAATTTCAAGGAAAGTGAACTAATCAAACATACCAGGGATCAATAGTAAGGAATTGGATCAAATGACAAATAGGGTATACCAGTTCCAAGTTAGAATAGTTTCAAAGATCAACACATGACGAGGTTCATGGTTATCGCAGAATCCAGATTGATCAAGACATTATGTAAGGAAGATCATAAAGGTTCTTTTAGGGTTTACGATGACATAAGATAACAAAGGAAACAATACGATATTTAGGGTACGAATCAACAGGGTTACTATAAAGGGTCGAACAGGGTTTGATATCAAGTTATCATAAGAATAATATTAGGGTTTCTCCGAATCAATAACAGGTATATCACAATTACAATAAAAAGCCTCTATTTAATTATGGCATCAATAATTCCCTCTCTATAAATAGTTCACAAGAGAAGGCAGAGTTACTTTCCTTAAATCGCTTTCCTGCTTTACTGAAACTGAGTTACTGCCACCTAGAATTCCTTTCCCTTTTCTAACCTGAATGCCTCCGCTATCCGAATCTACAATCCAAAACAGAAACCCCTAATTAGCAACTTATTTGATACTCGACGTTTCTCAGAACGTCTAACGATTACCTCTTATCGCAATAACCATTAAAGCATATACTCGACCATATTTACATAGCATGTATTACGATATACTCGTATACTCCAAATTTACAAATAATCATCGAATCACATAGTACGACTCAACGATATCACATAACATACTATACGTTAATAATCCAAACCCTTATTATACAACCTTATATCAAAATGACTCATTCCTTTCTTTTTAATCCCAAAATTTGAACCAAAATCACATAGTAAACCAAATAATTTCTTAATAACTCGACATGCATTCACTTAATCATATATACAACTTTATAAATCTTATAATAATCATCTTACAAGTTCAAAATCAAGCATACCCTATTGTTCAAACCAAAAACCACTCATTCAAGTCATTTTCTTAAAAAAAACCGAACTTCACTACAACTTGAATTCAATAAATCATTTCATAATGTTCGTTTATCACAAAGACTCGAATTGAATAAGTTATTTGATCTACTTCTATCTTAAAAACAAAGCACCATTCGGCCCTAATTATCAAGACAACAAACAACTCCCAAAATCAATCATGTAAAGTTAATTTCACACTTTGAATCAAATTCTAGCAAAATCACTTTTAAAACCATCTTCCTTTAGATAAAATTGAACCCAACTAACCAATAATCACTCAACACCGAAACAACTTATAAAAATTAACATGCAAATATTTTTCTTGACATACGAAGTTAATCTCGCAAACACAACTCGTTTTTAATCATATACGAAGCATTCAAATCGTTTTCTTAAAAAACCGAAATTAAAATTAAGATTTGCAAACTAAAATTCTACATGCATGCAATGATACCCATTTAAAAACAAAATTTTGTGTAAATTATCAGATTCATGTTCATCATTGTCCCCGTCAGCTCACCGGTGGCTCACCGCCGACGGCGGCAAAACACGGTGGTGCCCCGTTTCGGGGTTTCCAACCGTAGCTCCACCTTGAACCCATTTTTAACTTCTAAACAAGCATGCAAACAAGGGTCATCATCAAAACCATGGAAACAACAAACCCCTCCTTGATAATTAGCAAAATCGAACAAACAACACCAACAACTCAACTTGGGGTTTTTAAAATTTCAAAAACATCCACATGTATCCACATATATGCATGCAAGAAGCATAATCCTACACATATATGGTTCTAGAATAAAAATTGGATTAGAATTGAGAGAGAGATTGAAGAGAGAGAGAGAGAGAGAGTACCGAAAAAGAGAGAGAGAGAGAGAGAGACGAGAGTGAGAGAGGAAAGAGAGAAGAGAGAATCGGGTGAAGAGGAAGAAAGGAAAAGGGGTGGGGGAGTATATATATATATATATATATATATATATATATATATATATATATATATATTTCAGGGGCACTTTAGTAAATAGCCAAAACCCTCTTCCCTTTTTCCTATTTTCTTTTTATTCTTTTTCTTAATTCAAAAACGAATTTGATTAATACATAACTCTCTCAGAAAAGGTGAAGATGAATAACAATTTTAGAATATAGATCTTGAAATTAGCTTTTTAACCATATTTTAAAATAATTTTTGAGCGTACGGTTTATTTTAGATGGATTTTACAAGGTTACACTCAAAATAGAAATATAACCCAATAAAATCATTTTAAAATACGCCTATCACGAAATAATTTCAACTATCACTTCTAGAAAGTCTCTATGACTATTTCGAAGATAATAAAGCAAATTTCACACCTTTATCATACTCAGATAATTTTATAAAAATATATAAAGGTCCAATAAACCTTATTTAAATCAAATAAATCCCTTTAGAATCATTTGAAAATTTTCAAATCACATAATCATTCACATTAACAGGTAACAACATAAACTCACATATCACGACTCGTATTGAAATATACTCAATCATAAAAATTTCCCCTTTTATTAATATTCATTTTTCGCGTAACGGGTCGCGTCCTGACTAACGGCCCAACACTGAGCGTTTTTAACTACGTTTCACAATCATAATCTCTGTACTAGCTGACACGTCAAACTGGAATATAATATTCATTTAAACATTCTCATTTCACATAATAACACATAATTCATCTAATTACACTTAACTCGCATAATTAATTCACGAAAATTCTCAGTCGTTACATTAATGTCCGCCGTTGGTAGGTTAAGGAATGTAACATGCATGCGATCATCTGACCCACGTTCTTTTATCAACAAAGTTATTTTTTTAACAAATTACACCTCAAGTTATTTTATTTTACCAAAATTTAAAAAAAGTACACATAAAAATTTGATGACCGTCGTTACAGATAAAATCTTACAAAATAATTTGTATTATCATTTGTAACATTAGAGTATATTAATATTTTTATAATTAATGAAATTTAAATAAAAACGGGTTGCTTAAAATTATATAAAACTATCTTTTCCTTAATTAAATAAATTCAAAATGCCGAAATATAATCACAATTTTAAAAGTGATTACTTTAATTTCAATTTTTATATGCTGTTAGGTAAAACAAAATAAAATTTGAAGATATAATAAATAAAAATGCTTAAATTTGAAATTTCTTGGTATAATTTGAAAATACTGTATACATAAATTTTATTGTATAGTTTGAATAAATCAACTTTATTTTTCTAAAATAAATAAATCAATAGCATAAAATAACATTATAATATAAGAAATAAAAAATATTTATAATGTAAGAATGTGAGCCAGATATCACATGTTATATTAAACCTAACAACGGTCGACATTGTTCGATGTACCTGTTGAAAGGAAAATGTCCTAAGTCCAATCATGTATTAGGATTTAGGAATAACTTTTATATAATATGTTTTGATTTCATTGATATTAATAAAAGACTTGTTTTATTTTTATTACGGGCTCTATCTATTTAAGTGTTTAAATAAGATATACCATAGTTTAGAGTAAAGCTTTTTATGGATTATGATGAGATCATAATAGTGAGACCTAAAAAGATGATAACTCTAAACTTAAATAGTTCCTGGTCATAGGATTACTAACTGGTAATTAATAATCCGCAAATATCGATACATACTATGTTTTCTTCATTATGAAGGATGTCTGTTCTCATAGACATTTGTGTGGTGACACTATAGCTAGTATGTAGGTGCTTATTATAGAATAAGTTCACTGAACATGACTCGCCTAGCTGAACAACTGATGGAGTTCACTCACGTGTCAGCAGTTGTTCGCTTAGTGATAGTTGTACAAGTATCCTTGGACTTGAGGTCATCATAGTCATCTTGTGTACACTGAACTATGCTTTGGTTTAGTTCTTAGTCTCCAGGGACAATTATTAGGGCTCTTCTGGGTATATGAATTTGTACACGAAGATAGTGTATGATCAATAAAGGATCTACCCCTTCCAGTGAAGGAAGCGAATGTTCAAGGCTGATCCACTTATGCTAGTTCAGAAATCTCTGGCCAGAGTGAATGAAATTAGAAAGGAGTTTCTAATTTGCATAAAACTACGCATAGTAAATGGTAAGCAAGTGATTGAATTAGATAGGCTTGACACGAGATCCATGCCTTGTATTTAATCGGGACATTGTAGGGTAGAAGGAGTTTATTGTACGGTAACTATTCACTGACAGGTTCTTGGTATTCTAAACAGTGAATTCATATTATCCGGATAGTCGCGATATGTTGAGAAGCATCACTCACGATGTAGAATAAATGTGATTAATTAATTAATTAATCATATTTAATAAATTAGAGAATTTATATAAATAATGATAAAATAGTTTTATTATTATTTATTTCTACTACCGGCTTAATATTGAACCTACAGGGTCACACCATAAAAAGAGAATGATTTAATGGTGGAGGAATTAATTAATAATGGCTAATAATTATTTATTTATGAAATAATTAATTAATTGGCAAATTTAATAATTGATTAAATGAGATTTAATTGATTATAAATTAATTAAGAAAAGTTATTAATATTATTAATTAAGGATTTAATTTTTGGTAATTAAATCAAGAGAGAGAATTATTTCTAAAGTGTTTAGAAAAAGGATTAATAATTAAAAGGTGTTTTAATTATTAATGAGAATAATAAATGGGATAATAATAATATTATTTATGGGAAAATATCAGCTGGAAATTTTGCCTATAAATACACTATTATAGACCCTATTTTATTCTAACCCACATCGAACCCGAAAATCCAAAAAGTTTGGAAAACCCAATTCTCTCCACCTCCTTCCTCCTCCTTAACATCATTTTCTTGGTGGATACCGGTGGAGTGCTTCACACTTGAGGAGCAACTGCTAAGGATCTCTGATCGTTGTCTCCGAATTAATTTTAAAGGTTAGATTCGATCCCTCGAATTTTTATTCATGATCTGTATGCTTTTATTTGGATTTTTGTATGTGTAAAAGTTTTTTTCCATGCCCCGCTGCGTTTAAAAATCCAACAATGGTATCAGAGCATAGGTTGTATGCATATAGATCTGTGATAAAAATTTCAGAATTTTATGTGCTTGTATGAATTAATTATGATTTTTACAAGTTATATTATGGATTAATTTTGTCTGATGAGAAATCGTTTCTCAGAATATTTTTGAATGTTGATCTGGGTTCTACAAGTGTTGTAGATCGTCTGGGTATTTTTTTCATAATTTTAGGACGTATAGATTTTTTATTATGAATTTTTGAAGTTGTTTCAATTAAAATTCGTAATTAAATAAATCATATATATATATATATATATTATTTGTAAGTATATATATTTGCTTTTATCTGTACATCTGCATATTTGTGTCTGCTGTTTGTCTACTGTTACAAAGAAGACAGAGTTGACAGCACCGTACGGCGGCACAGAATTCGAGGAGAGAGAAAACGGCGGATGCTGCAGAAAATTAAAAAAAAAATAGGGGTGTAACGCATTCCGGGAATGCGTTACACACCTGTGGCGCATTCAAGGAATGCATTACACCCTTTAATGGCTGAAAAGGGGTGTAACGCATCACCGGAATGCGTTACAGGTCCTGTAACGCGTTCCTGTAATGCGTTACGGTCATTCTGTTGATTTTAAAATTGATTTTCTGGGAGTTTCGTAACTCCGTTTTGGGCGTGTAATATACCGTTGGATTCGTTTTTCCGAGACGGATCTAATAGAGTGATCAATTTTAGTTTATATAAAAGTTTTGAACTGTTTATATTCCATGAAGTGTTTTAAAGCTGTTTTTGATCGTTTAAATTGATTTTAAATGCTTCATGTGATACATAGAGATGTATAATGCTTAGACTAATGTGCTAGATGATGTAACATGCCTACCTTGATGTTTATTCATGTTGATATATGTGATATATGCTTAGTTTATCATGCGATGATAGATTTAGGTGAACTTAAATGAACATAAGGCGTTTGTTAGACAACCTAGTATAGTGAAATTGTTTCATAACCTTAAGAACAATATTATGAATACAATCATGAGATTATTGTGTTTGTGAAACACGTAATTGAATATGAATTTTCGATATGAGAGAAAGAATGATTCTGTCAACAACAGATTTCTATCTGTAAGAAAGGGTTATTAAGTGACGCCTCTTGACAATGCTCCACCCGATCTGGGAATCATCTGATTATTGATTATTGATTTGAAATATTTAATTTAAAAGGAAGATTTCTTTATAATATGATTATGATTGTAACGTAATATAATCCCTCTAAAATTCAATAATATCAAGTAGTAATTGGCCAATGACACAACGGGCTTGTGTCGGTCATAGCCTTCCAACATGATAAAAGAGTAGTTCTTATTTTTGAATCATTGTCGGTTCGTGCTACAGCCGAGGGCTTTGATTTTGAAATAAGAAATACTTGTCTATTACATAGAGATGTGTACATTGAATAAGAATCTAAAGGTCGGTACGTGCTACAGCCGTGGGCCTTTGGGGACTGATTCAACTGTACGGAATGTTGGGTGAGACTTGACTTAGAATATTGAGTTTGTCGTGCTACAGCCGAGACTCAATTATTCAAGAGGCTAAAGTTTGATTAGGGAATAACATGAGATGTAATTGACAAGAGTTGTCTGCCTATTGAACATTACATGGCGGTTCGTGCTACAGCCGGGGTCGTGTAATGGAATGTAGGATCCCTATTCCCACTAGCATTATGAATGCTTAATTTTTCACGTAGGGGGTTGCATAAATTAGGAAAACTAGTGGGAGCCACTTATGAATAAAGACCCAATTCATATAGTATTTTAAAATGAAATCGAATATTTGCTAAGTGTTGTTATGTGTTTATCATTTACAGATTTACAATATACATTATGTCTTCTGCACTATCACTCAGGAGCATACTATATGCTCACAAATTGACTGGTCCTAATTATGCTGTCTGGCTTCGAAACTTGAGAATTGTTCTCAGGATTGAGAAGCTGGAGTACGTGATTGACTCACCTAAGCCTACTGAACCTGCTAGTGATGCACATAATGATGAACATGTTGTGTATCGTAAGTGGATAGATGATGCAAATGTTGCTCAATAAATCATGCTAGCTTCCATGAACATTGAGCTACAGAAGCAACATGAGCATATGGATGCTCACACTATCCTCATGCATCTACAAGAGTTGTATGATGTGGCGGGGAGGACAGCTCGATATGAGATATCGAAGGAGTTGTTCGGGTGTAGGATGTCTGAGGGATCATCTGTGAATGACCATGTACTTAAGATGATCAATTTAATTGAACGTCTTGGTCAACTTGGTTTTGCCATGGATGGGGAGCTGAGCCAGGACATGGTCTTGCAATCGCTTCCGAGTTCGTTCTCGCAGTTTGTTGTGAACTTTCACATGAATAAGTTGGATGTCAGCCTGCCTGAACTCCACAACATGTTGAAGACTGCGGAATCGAATTTTCCCCCTAAGAAGAGTTCTGTTCTTCTAATTAAGGAAGGTTCCAATCCTAAGAAAAGGAAGAGGAACCCTTCCAAGAAGAAGAAAGTAGGTGAGAAAACGCCGGTTCCACCAAAAGCTGAAGACCCCAAGAGTAAAGTTGTTTGCTTTCACTGTAACAAGGTGGGGCACTGGAAGAGGAACTGCAAGGTTTACCTTGCAGAATTGAAGAAGAAGAAGGGTAGTGAGACTACCGCTTCTGATTCAGGTATGTTCATGATAGAAGTGAATATGTCATTTCTACTTGGGTATTAGATACCGCCTGTGGTTCTCATATCTACAATTTATTGCAGGGACCAAGGAGAAGTAGGACTCTTGAGGAAGAGGAGGTGATTCTACTGATGGGAAATGGAGCAAGAGTTGCTGCTGAAGATGTAGAATCATTTCATTTACATATGCCTACGGGCAAGACTATTGTTTGAAATAATTGTTATTTTGTTCCCTCGATTGTGAGGAATATTATTCCCATGTTAGACTTGGCTGGATTTTCATTTATTATTGAGAATAATGAATGTTCTATTCTTAGAGATAATATTCTTTATGGACGTGGTACTTTAAATAATGGTCTGTATATATGTGACATAATTTACTTCAGATTGAACAAACTAATAAAAGAAAAGGGATGATGAAAATCTCACTTTATAGTGGCACTGCAGTCTCCATTTAGTGGACATGGAGAGAGGGCTGCGGATTTGCTAGGAATGGTACACACAGATGTATGTGGACCAATGTCTAAGCAAGCCATGGGTGGATTTTCATACTTCATTACTTTCATAGATGATAGATCTAGATTCGGATATGTGTTTGATGAAACACAAGTCTGAGGCCTTTGAAAAGTTCAAAGAATATAAGTATGAAGTGGAGAAACAACCAAACATAGTATTATAACTCTTCGATTAGATCGAGGTGGTGAATACTTGAACGAAGAGTTTCTGGATTATCTCAAAGTAAATGGTATAGTCTCCCAGTGGACTCCTCCAGATTGGTATCTGAAAGGAGAAATCAAACTTTGTTAGACATAGTTCGGTCCATGATGAGCTATGTGTTGGATTTTTAAACGCAGCGGGGCGTGGGAAAACACTTTTACACATACAAAATCCAAATAAAAGCATATAAATCGTGAATAAAAATTCGAGGGATCGAATCTAACCTTTAAAATAATTCGGAGACAACGATCAGAGATCCTTAGCAGTTGCTCCTCAAGTGTGAAGCACTCCACCGGTATCCACCAAGAAAACGACTTTTAGGAGGAGGAAGGAGGTGGAGAGAATTGGGTTTTCCAAACTTTTTGGGTTTTCGGGTTCGATGTGGGTTGGAATAAAATAGGATCTATAATAGTGTATTTATAGGCAAAATTTTCAGCTGAAATTTTCCCATAAATAATATTATTATTATCCCATTTATTATTCTCATTAATAATTAAAACACCTTTTAATTATTAATCCCTTTTCTAAACACTTTAGAAATAATTCTCTCTCTTGATTTAATTTCCAAAAATTAAATCCTTTAATTAATAATATTAAGAACTTTTCTTAATTAATTTATAATCAATTAAATCTCATTTAATCAATTATTAAATTTTCCAATTAATTATTTATTTCACAAATAAATAATTATTTAGTCATTATTAATTAATTCCTCCACCATTAAATCATTCTCTTTTTATGGTGTGACCCTGTAGGTTCAATATTAAGCCGGTAGTAGAAATAAATAATAATAAAACTATTTTATCATTATTTATATAAATTCTCTAATTTATTAAATATGATTAATTAATTAATCACATTTATTCTACATCGTGAGGGAAACTTCTCAGCATATCGTGACTATCCGGATAATATGAATTCACTGCTTAGAATACCAAGAACCTATTCAGTGAATAGTTACCGTACAATAAACTCCTTCTACCCTACAATGTCCCGATTAAATACAAGGCATGGATCTCGTGTCAAGCCTATCTAATTTATTCACTTGCTTACCATTTACTATGCGTAGTTCTATGCAAATTAGAAACTCCTTTCTAATTTCATTTACTCTGGCCAGAGATTCCTGAACTAGCATAAGTGGATCAGCCTTGAATATTCGCTTCCTTCACTGGAAGGGGTAGATCCTTTATTGATCATACACTATCTTCGTGTACAAATTCCTATACCCAGAAGAGCCCTAATAATTGTCCCTGGAGACTAAGAACTAAACCAAAGCATAGTTCAGTGTACACAAGATGACTATGATGACCTCAAGTCTAAGGATACTTGTACAACTATCACTAAGTGAACAACTGCTGACACGTGAGTGAACTCCATCAGTTGTTCAGCTGTGCGAGTCATGTTCAGTGAACTTATTCTATAATAAGCACCTACATACTAGCTATAGTGTCACCACACAAATATTTATGAGAACAGACATCCTTCATAATGAAGCAAGCATAGTATGTACCGATCTTTGCGGATTATTAATTACCAGTTAGTAATCCTACGACCAGGAACTATTTAAGTTTAGAGTTATCATCTTTTTAGGTCTCACTATTATGATCTCATCATAATCCATAAAAGCTTTTACTCTAAACTATGGTATATCTTATTTAAACACTTAAATAGATAGAGCCCGTAATAAAAACAAAACAAGTCTTTATTAATATCAATGAAATCAAAATAGATTACATAAATGTTATTCCTAAATCCTAATACATGATTGGACTTAGGACATATTTCTTTCAATCTCCCACTTGTACTAAAGCCAATCACTCTGGTATCTAATACCCATCTCATCTTTATGATGATCAAAGTGACTTTCAAAAAGTAGCTTTGTGAGTGGGTCTGTTATGTTGTTATGTGTGTCAACTCTATTTCAATACAATACAAGAAATGTTACCGCACTCCCACTAACCCTTTTGTAGACGCATGGTTCATCTACGTTTTTGATAAAATCAAACTCTTTGATTATCTCATCAAAATGAATGTTCCATCTTTCGAGAAGCTTGCTTTAAACCACATTAATCGCAAGCAAAATCCGAACTGATTTTAACAGGGCTACATGTAAAAAGTTTCATCAAAGTCAATCCATTTCCTTTGTTTGAATCCTTTTCCCAAAAGCCTGGCCTTACAGGTCTCCACCTGGCCATCTGCTATAATCTATCTTTTGTATACCGTATACATAGATTCCATTCTGGATTTCATGGCACTATACCATTTCTCTGAGTCAACACTACTCATAGCCTCATTATAGGTCACAGGGTCGTCATCAACAATGATCGACAACTCATTGTCATTCTCAATGACAAGGCCATATTACCTCTCAGCTTGGCGAGACACTCTCCCTGATCTATGAATGGGCTGTTCCACAAAAGGTTGTTCAGTCAGAACTGGTGTTTCCACTCGATCTGTAGTAGTTTGTGCTTCTTGAACTTCATCAAGTTCAATTTTGCTCCCACTGTTTCCTTCAAGGATAAACTCCTTATCCAAGAAGGTAGCATGTCTGGATACAAACACCCGATGATCGGTGTAAAAGTAATACCCTAAAGTCTCTTTAGGATATCCCACAAAACTACATTTTACAGATCGATATTCCAGCTTATCTGGGTCAACTTACTTGACATAAGCTGGACATCCCCAAATCTTAACGTGTTTAAGACTCGGTTTCCTTTCTTTCCATATCTCATACGAAGTTTGAGGAACAGATTTGGAAGGCACCATATTCAGTAAATATGTTGAGTTTTCCAATGCATAACCCCATAGGAATACTGGAAGATTTGCATAGTTCATCATGGACCGAACTATGTCTAACAAAGTTCGATTTCTCCTTTCAGATACCAATCTGGAGGCGTCCACTGGGAGACTATACCATTTACTTTGAGATAATCTAGAAACACTCCATTAAAGTATTCACCACCTCGATCTAATCGAAGAATTATAATACTATGTTTGGTTTGTTTCTCCACTTCATACTTATATTCTTTGAACTTTTCAAAGGCCTCAGACTTGTGTTTCATCAAACACATATCCGAATCTAGATCTATTATCCATGAAAGTAATGAAGTATGAAAATCCACCCATGGCTTGCTTAGATTTTGGTCCACATACATCTGTGTGTACCATTCCTAGCAAATTTGCAGTCATCTCTCCATGTCTACTAAATGGAGACTGCAATGCCACTATAAAGTGAGATTTTCATAATCCCTTTTCTTTTATTAGTTTGTTCAATCTGAAATAAATTATGTCACATACATACAGACCATTATTTAAAGTACCACGTCCATAAAGAATATTATCTCTAAGAATAGAACATTCATTATTCTCAATAATAAATGAAAATCCAGCCAAGTCTAACATGGAAATAATATTCCTCACAATCGAGGGAACAAAATAACAATTATTTCAAACAATAGTCTTGCCCGTAGGCATATGTAAATGAAATGATTCTACATCTTCAGCAACAACTCTTGCTCCATTTCCATCAGTAGAATCACCTCCTCTTCCTCAAGAGTCCTACTTCTCCTTGGTCCCTGCAACAAATTGCAGATATGAGAACCACAGGCGGTATCTAATACCCAAGTAGAAATGACATATTCACTTCTATCATGAACATACCTGAATCAGAAGCGGTAGTCTCACTACCCTTCTTCTTCAATTCTGCAAGGTAAACCTTGCAGTTCCTCTTCCAGTGCCCCACCTTGTTACAGCGAAAGCAAACAACTTTGCTCTTGGGGTCTTCAGCTTTTGGTGGAACCGGCGTTTTCTCACCTACTTTCTTATTCTTGGAAGAGTTCCTCTTCCTTTTCTTAGGATTAGAAACTTCACCAATTAGAAGAATAGAACTCTTCTTAGGGGGAAAATTCGATTCCGCAGTCTTCAACATGTTATGGAGTTCAGGCAGGCTGACATCCAACTTATTCATGTGAAAGTTCACAACAAACTGCGAGAACGAACTCGGAAGCGATTGCAAGACCAAGTCTTGGCTCAGCTCCCCATCCATGGCAAAACCAAGTTGTCCAAGACGTTCAATCAAATTGATCATCTTAAGTACATGGTCATTCACAGATGATCCCTCAGACATCCTACAACCGAACAGCTCCTTCGATATCTCATATCGAGCTGTCCTCCCCGCCACATCATACAACTCTTGTAGATGCATGAGGATAGTGTGAGCATCCATATGCTCATGTTGCTTCTGTAGCTCAATGTTCATGGAAGCTAGCATGATGCATTGAGCAACATTTGCATCATCTATCCACTTACGATACACAACATGTTCATCATTATGCGCATCGCTAGCAGGTTCAGTAGGCTTAGGTGAGTCAATCACGTATTCCAGCTTCTCAATCCTGAGAACAATTCTCAAGTTTCGAAGCCAGTCAGCATAATTAGGACCAGTCAATTTGTGAGCATCTAATATGCTCCTGAGTGATAGTGCAGAAGACATAATGTATATTGTAAATCTGTAAATGACAAACACATAACAACACTTAGCAAATATTCGATTTCATTTCAAAACACTATATGAATCGGGTCTTTATTCATAAGTGGCTCCCACTAGTTTTCCTAATTTATTCAACCCCCTACGTGAAAAATTAAGCATTCATAATGCTAGTGGGAATAGGGATCCTACATTCCATTACACGACCCCGGCTGTAGCACGAACCGCCATGTAATGTTCAATAGGCAGAAAACTCTTATCAATTACATCTCATGTTATTCCCTAATCTAACTTTAGCCTCTTGAATAATTGAGTCTCGGCTGTAGCACGACAAACTCAATATTCTAAGTCAAGTCTAACCCAACATTTCGTACAGTTGAATCAGTCCCCAAAGGCCCACGGCTGTAGCACGTACCGACCTTTAGATTCTTATTCAATGTACACATCTCTATGTAATAGACAAGTATTTCTTATTTCGAAATCAAAGCCCTCGGCTGTAGCACGAACCGACAATGATTCAAAAATAAGAACTACTTTCTATCATGGTGGAAGGCTATGACCGACACAAGCCCGTTGTATCATTGGCCAATTACTACTTGATATTATTTAATTTTAGAGGGATTATATTACGTTACAATCATAATCATATTATAAAGAAATTCTTCCTTTTAAATTAAATATTTCAAATCAATAATCAATAATCAGATGATTACCAGATCGGGTGGAGCATTGTCAAGAGGCGTCACTTAATAACCCTTTCTTACAGATAGAAATCTGTTGTTGACAGAATCATCCTTTCTCTCATATCGAAAATTCATATTCAATTACGTGTTTCACAAACACAAGAATCTCATGATTGTATTCATAATATTGTTATTAAGGTTATGAAACAATTTCACTATACTAGGTTGTCTAACAAACGCCTTATGTTCATTTAAGTTCACCTAAATCTATCATCGCATGATAAACTAAGCATATATCACATATATAAACATGAATAAACATCAAGGTAGGCATTTTATATCATCTAGCACATTAGTCTAAGCATTATACATCTCTATGTATCACATGAAGCATTTAAAAGCAATTAAAAACAATCAAAAACAGCTTTAAAACACTTCATGGGAATATAAACAGTTCAAAACTTTTATATAAACTAAAATTGATCACTCCATTAGATCCGTCTCGAAAAAATAAATCCAACGGTATATTGCACGCCCAAAACGGAGTTACGAAACTCCTAGAAAATCAATTTTAAAATTAACAGACGGGCTGTAACGCATTACAGGAACGCGTTACAAGCCCTGTAACGCATTCCGGTGATGCGTTACAGCCTTTTAAGCCATTTAAAAGGTGTAACGCATTCCGTGAATGCGTCACAAGTGTGTAACGCATTCCCAGAATGCGTTACATCCCTATTTTTTTTATTTTTTTAATTTTTCTGCAGCAACCGCCGTCTTCTCTCCTCGGTTGCCGTGCATGTTAGACATGTACCTTGCTTTTCTCCGTGCATTCAACAGACATAACAGCAGAGCAGATATATGCAGATGTACAAATATATATATATATACATACTTTCAATCAATTTATATATATATATACATATTTAATTACGAATTTAATTGCAAGAACTTCAAAAATTCATAATAAAAAACCTATACATCATAAAATTATGAAAAAAATACCCAGACGATCTACAACACTTGTAGAACCCAGATCAACATTCCAAATTATTCTGAGAAACGATTTCTTATCAGACAAAATTAATCCATAATATAACTTGTAAAAATCATAATTAATTCATACAAGCACATAAAATTCTGAAATTTTTACCACAGATCTATATGCATACAACCTATGCTCTGATACCATTGTTGGATTTTTAAATGCAGCGGGGCGTGGGAAAACACTTTTAGACATACAAAATCCAAATAAAAGCATATAAATCGTGAATAAAAATTCGAGGGATCGAATCTAACCTTTAAAATAATTCGGAGACAACGATCAGAGATCCTTAGCAGTTGTTCCTCAAGTGTGAAGCACTCCACCGGTATCCACCAAGAAAACGACTTTTAGGAGGAGGAAGAAGGTGGAGAGAATTGGGTTTTCCAAACTTTTTGGGTTTTCGGGTTCGATGTGGGTTGGAATAAAATAGGGTCTATAATAGTGTATTTATAGGCAAAATTTTCAGCTGAAATTTTCCCATAAATAATATTATTATTATCCCATTTATTATTCTCATTAATAATTAAAACACTTTTTAATTATTAATCCTTTTTCTAAACACTTTAGAAATAATTCTCTCTCTTGATTTAATTTCCAAAAATTAAATCCTTTAATTAATAATATTAAGAACTTTTCTTAATTAATTTATAATCAATTAAATCTCATTTAATCAATTATTAAATTTGCCAATTAATTATTTATTTCATAAATAAATAATTATTTAGCCATTATTAATTAATTCCTCCACCATTAAATCATTCTCTTTTTATGGTGTGACCCTGTAGGTTCAATATTAAGCCGGTAGTAGAAATAAATAATAATAAAACTATTTTATCATTATTTATATAAATTCTCTAATTTATTAAATATGATTAATTAATTAATCACATTTATTCTACATCGTGAGGGATACTTCTCAGCATATCGCGACTATCCGGATAATATGAATTCACTGCTTAGAATACCAAGAACCTATTCAGTGAATAGTTACCGTACAATAAACTCCTTCTACCCTACAATGTCCCGATTAAATACAAGACATGGATCTCGTGTCAAGCCTATCTAATTTAATCACTTGCTTACCATTTACTATGCGTAGTTCTATGCAAATTAGAAACTCCTTTCTAATTTCATTTACTCTGGCTAGAGATTCCTGAACTAGCATAAGTGGATAAGCCTTGAACATTCGCTTCCTTCACTGGAAGGGGTAGATCCTTTATTGATCATACACTATCTTCGTGTACAAATTCCTATACCCAGAAGAGCCCTAATAATTGTCCTTGGAGACTAAGAACTAAACCAAAGCATAGTTCAGTGTACACAAGATGACTATGATGACCTCAAGTCTAAGGATACTTGTACAACTATCACTAAGTGAACAACTGCTGACACGTGAGTGAACTCCATCAGTTGTTCAGCTGTGCGAGTCATGTTCAGTGAACTTATTCTATAATAAGCACCTACATACTAGCTATAGTGTCACCACACAAATATCTATGAGAACAGACATCCTTCATAATGAAGCAAGCATAGTATGTACCGATCTTTGCGGATTATTAATTACCAGTTAGTAATCCTACGACCAGGAACTATTTAAGTTTAGAGTTATCATCTTTTTAGGTCTCACTATTATGATCTCATCATAATCCATAAAAAGCTTTACTCTAAATTATGGTATATCTTATTTAAACACTTAAATAGATAGAGCCCGTAATAAAAACAAAACAAGTCTTTATTAATATCAATGAAATCAAAACAGATTACATAAAAGTTATTCCTAAATCCTAATACATGATTGGACTTAGGACATTCCTTTCACTATGCAAATCTTCCAGTATTCCTATGGGGTTATGCATTGGAAACCTCAGCATATTTACTGAATAAGGTGCCTTCCAAAATCTGTTCCTCAAACTTCGTATGAGATATGGAAAGAAAGGAAACCGAGTCTTAAACACGTTAAGATTTGGGGATGTCCAGCTTATGTCAAGAAAGCTGACCCAGATAAGATGGAATATCGATCCGTAAAATGTGGTTTTGTGGGATATCCTAAAGAGACTTTAGGGTATTACTTTAACACCGATCATCGGGTGTTTGTCTCCAGACATGCTACCTTCGTGGAAAAGGAGTTTATCCTTGAAGGAAATAGTGGGAGCAAAATTGAACTTGATGAAGTTCAAGAAGCACAAACTACTACAGATCGAGTGGAAACACCTGTTCTGACTGAACAACCTTTTGTGGAACAGCCCATTCATAGATCAGGGAGAGTGTCTCGCCAACCTGAGAGGTATTATGGCCTTGTCATTGAGAATGACAATAAGTTGTCGATCATTGATGATGACAACCCTGTGACCTATAATGAGGCTATGAGTAGTGTTGACTCAGAGAAATGGTATAGTGCCATGAAATCCGGAAAGGAATCTATGTATACGGTATACAAAAGATAGATTATAGCAGATGGCTAGGTGAAGACCTTTAAGGCCAGGCTTGTGGCAAAAGAATTCAAACAAAGGCAATGGATTGACTTTGATGAAACCTTTTACCTGTAGCCATGTTAAAATCAGTTCGGATTTTGCTTGCGAATGCTGCTTACTACGACTATGAGATCTGACAATTAGCCAGATGGTTTTCTTTCCAAGAGAAATAAAAACCTAATGTGAAAGCTGCTGCGAACCATATGTGGTTTAAAGCAGGCTTCTCGAAAGATGGAACATTCGTTTTGATGAGACAATCAAAGAGTTTGATTTTATCAAAAACGAAGATGAACCATGCGTCTACAAAAGGGTTAGTGGGAGCGCGGTAACATTTCTTGTATTGTATTGAAATAGAGTTGACACACATAACAACATAGCAGACCCACTCCCAAAGCTACTTTATGAAAGTCACTTTGATCGTCATGAAGACAAGATGGGTATTAGATACCAGAGTGATTGGCTTTAGTACAAGTGGGAGATTGAAAGGAAAATGTCCTAAGTCCAATCATGTATTAGGATTTAGGAATAACTTTTATATAATCTGTTTTGATTTCATTGATATTAATAAAAGACTTGTTTTATTTTTATTACGGGCTCTATCTACTTAAGTGTTTAAATAAGATATACCATAGTTTAGAGTAAAGCTTTTTATGGATTATGATGAGATCATAATAGTGAGACCTAAAAAGATGATAACTCTAAACTTAAATAGTTCCTGGTCATAGGATTACTAACTGGTAATTAATAATCCGCAAAGATCGGTACATACTATGCTTGCTTCATTATGAAGGATGTCTGTTCTCATAGACATTTGTGTGGTGACACTATAGCTAGTATGTAGGTGCTTATTATAGAATAAGTTCACTGCACATGACTCGCCTAGCTGAACAACTGATGGAGTTCACTCACGTGTCAGCAGTTGTTCGCTTAGTGATAGTTGTACAAGTATCCTTGGACTTGAGGTCATCATAGTCATCTTGTGTACACTGAACTATGCTTTGGTTTAGTTCTTAGTCTCCAGGGACAATTATTAGGGCTCTTCTGGGTATAGGAATTTGTACACGAAGATAGTGTATGATCAATAAAGGATCTACCCCTTCCAGTGAAGGAAGCGAATATTCAAGGCTGATCCACTTATGCTAGTTCAGGAATCTCTGGCCAGAGTGAATGAAATTAGAAAGGAGTTTCTAATTTGCATAGAACTACGCATAGTAAATGGTAAGCAAGTGATTGAATTAGATAGGCTTGACACGAGATCCATGCCTTGTATTTAATCGGGACATTGTAGGGTAGAAGGAGTTTATTGTTCGGTAACTATTCACTGATATGTTCTCGGTATTCTAAGCAGTGAATTCATATTATCCGGATAGTCGCGATATGTTGAGAAGCATCACTCACGATGTAGAATAAATGTGATTAATTAATTAATCATATTTAATAAATTAGAGAATTTATATAAATAATGATAAAATAGTTTTATTATTATTTATTTCTATTACCAGCTTAATATTGAACCTACAAGGTCACACCATAAAAAGAGAATGATTTAATGCTGGGGGAATTAATTAATAATGGCTAATAATTATTTATTTATGAAATAAATAATTAATTGGCAAATTTAATAATTGATTAAATGAGATTTAATTGATTATAAATTAATTAAGAAAAATTCTTAATATTATTAATTAAGGATTTAATTTTTGGAAATTAAATCAAGAGAGAGAATTATTTCTAAAGTGTTTAGAAAAAGGATTAATAATTAAAAGGTGTTTTAATTATTAATTAGAATAATAAATGGGATAATAATAATATTATTTATGGGAAAATTTCAGCTGGAAATTTTGCCTATAAATACACTATTATAGACCCTATTTTATTCTAACCCACATCGAACCCAAAAACCCAAAAAGTTTGGAAAATCCAATCCTCTCCACCTCCTTCCTCCTCCTTAACATCGTTTTCTTGGTGGATACCGGTGGAGTGCTTCACACTTGAGGAGCAACTGCTAAGGATCTCTGATCGTTGTCTCCGAATTAATTTTAAAGGTTAGATTCGATCCCTCGAATTTTTATTCATGATCTGTATGCTTTTATTTGGATTTTTGTATGTGTAAAAGTGTTTTTCCACGCCCCGCTGCGTTTAAAAATCCAACACCTGTAAAAATTTCAAGACCACGAACAATGTTAGTAGCTGGTAATAGAAAATTTTAAATTCAGACCATCTAATCTTATATCCAATAATGTAGAATCCGTCTGTTATATAAAATATCCCTGACAAACCATTACCAGGTAGTATGAGAGATGCATACCGGGGCGGGCTTTTCGGGCTTTAACTTTGACCGGATCGGGCCGGACTTTTTGAAAATGTCAGAGCCCGTTTGGGCCCTCGAGACGGCCCTCCCCGGGCTTTTTTTCGGGCCGGATCGGATCAGACAGGTTTTTTTTCTAATTTAAATCGGATCGAGTTTTATTAGAGACTCCGGAGACTACATATGTTAGCAACTAAATCATCGTAAAAATGTATTAGTTTGCATGTAATATTTTATGAAAATATTACTTCGTTGTAAATATTTCAGTCCGACAAAAAATTAAATGTTTATAGAATAATATGTTTTATCAATGCTATCCCTATATATATAGTGTACTTGTATATTCTTTCACTAATCCTGCAATAAAGTATATAATAATATTATTAATCACGAATATGTAAATATATATGTGTTTAAAGTATTATTTATATTAAGTGTAAATTCATAAATATATAAGACAATATATTAGAATAATCATATTTTAATCGGATTTTTTTTTCCAGATTTTTAATCAGGCCGGACCAAAGACTGGGTCGGGCCGAAACCCGTATTTTTAACCGTACCGGATCGGGCCGGATTTTGTCTAAAAATATAGGGCCCGTTGTGGCCCTAAGCCCAAGCCGGATTTTGACCGGATCGGGTCGGGCCAAATTTTGGTCCAGGCTTTATGTACAAATTCAGTTAGTATACCCATATCCTGGATTTGAGATAAAGTAAATAAAATATTTATTTGTAAAAAAATGTAGCATCGAATACATACTACTATGTACCTGAAGTAATTTCACATGTATACACAAACCGTATGAAGCTATAGTTGCGATATAATGCTTATTACAAGAATTATTTATCTCTTAAAAACATTGTTTGATGGTTCGTTTTTAAATTAGTAACAGAAATATCGAAACAGAAAAACATATACGAAGTTATGTTTTATCTGGTGAAAAATAATTTTCAAATTACGTTTTAAAATTAGAGTTGGAGTAATATTTGAGGTTAATTCGCACAATTAACGTGGAAGATCATTCTCCGTAGGGCTGTAATTCGAGTCGCCCGGCTCGCGAGTTCGCCCGGCTCGCACTCGTTTAAGGGAGCTCGACTCGGCTCGTTGAGTTTGGGTAGAGGTTCCGACTCATTTAATTACTCGAGTCGGCTCGCTCGACTCGTAAAATCAAACATGTCGAGTTCGGGTAGAGGTTTAAACTCAATTAAGTGTAAAATTAAACGAGTCGGCCCGCCCGACTCGTTAAAATCGGTCCGTTTAACTAAACGAGCCGAGTTCAGGTAAATGTTCCAACTCGTTTAATTACTCGAGCCGGCTCGGCTCGACTCGTGAAATTAAACGAGACGAGTTAGGGTAGAGGTTTAAGTTCAATTAAATGTAAAATTAAACGAGTCGGACGGCCGACTCGTTAAAACCGGCTCGTTTAGCTAAACGAGCTGGCTCGAATTGGCTCGTGAAATTAAACGAGTTGAGTTCGGGTAGAGATTTATGCTTGTTTACTTAAACCAGCCGACTCAATTCAACTCGATTAATTTCGGTTCAAATTAGACCGGGCCCGAAAATCGACCAGGTCAGCCCGAATAACAGTCCTGCCCAAAACATTTGGCCAACACCCGGACTTGCAAGCTGAAAAGAACAAGTGAAGACCTTGCATCCAAGAAACAATGGTAATAACAATTCTATACCTACACAACCTATCTTTATCTTTTCATATATATAAACTCACTGTTGTTGGTCTCTTTAATCTTGATTTTGTTATTCTGAATTGCAGTTGTTCTTTTCATACTTTAAAGATTTAGTTGGTCGTGAGGTAACCGTAGAATTGAAGAATGATTTAGCAATTAGAGGGACCCTTCATTCTGTTGATCAATATTTAAACATCAAGCTGGAGAATACTAGGGTTGTTGATCAAGATAAGTACCCTCATATGGTAAGCTTTGTTTTCTTGAAATTATTTAGGTTTTTTTTTTAAAGTTTTGATTTTTATGAGGTGGGTTTGTTTAATTTTGTTGAAATAGTTTAGGGGTTTGTTTTTTTGATGTGTTTTTGTTTTGTGAGTTGGGTTTGTTTTATTTTCTTGAAATTAGTTAGGGGTTTGTTTTGTTTTGATGGATAGTAGGCTAGTAGTGCGTGTTCAGTAACAGACTAATTTAGCCTTTGAAGTTCAAATTAAGTAAAGCAAATGTGTATTTTTTGGTGAGTAGTAGTATGCTTATGTACTTTGAACTGTATATTGCGTTGGATTCTATCATGGGTATATTTGCATGGTTAAAGAATCTCTTACATTTATTTAGTGAATTTTTATTGGTTGTAGGATTTTGGAGCTTAATGTTGTTTAGAGTAAAACTTGACTGATACATATATACAAGTTAGTTTTTGCAACATTGTGTGTATGAGAGAGATTACTGGTTTAGTATCTGGTTAATAGGTTTTGACTTTTGAACCAATGCTTAGAATTGTGAAATTTAACTACTTAATTACTACACTGCACGGAGGCTTAAAAATAGGCAAAAATGTTTATAAAAAATCGAAGAGTTGCCTTTCGTTCACATGATCTGCCTATTATTGACTTGGATAGCTATAAGTTGAACATATTCTTGAATATGTGAAATGTGAGTTGACTACATACTTATCACAAGACAACTAGTGCTCGACTAGTCTTCTCGAAAATACTCGGGCTTCGAGAGCCTCGAGGCTCGACTGGGCGCCGTGATAACCATGAATATGGTTTACCATAGCCAGATCCAACCAATGACAATACAGAAGGAGATGGTAATGAACATATTGAGATGGATGACTTTGCTTGATTCTAATCATCACTTGTGGTTTTATTTGCTTGCACTTTTATAGTATCTGGTGATTAGATTTTATTTTGTGGTAATAATGCTTAATTGAACTTGTAATTCTATTACTTTTGATTTAAATTATAAAATTGACGTGTTCAGTTATATATAAACTCTAGTTTATATATGGATATGAATGACTTGTCAATTATTTACGACTGTTCAGGCGTGGCTTGTCGACTAGTCTTCTCGAAAGTACTCGGACGTCGAGGCTCGACTTGGTGTTTTGATTGGCATTATCAACTAGTTGCTAATTAATCAAATTTTATCCAGTAGATAGCTTCAGATGTGAGCTATATTAGATAGACAGCAACAGCGAACCTAAAAATCAGACTCAGTTTGGTTCCTACATTTGTTACAATTCAACTGTGAGCACAAGCGTCTTGCCAACAGCATGCTTAATTAACAACTGTAGATTAAGATGTTAAATTAGTTCCTATTTGTCTAATTCTTTTGTTCTATTGCCTGCCCAAAATTAGGTTGCTTAGAGCAACTCCACGAGTTACTTACCTCTCTCCGCATTAATTTTTTTATTAAATAGACTCCTAGTCATTTAAGATACAAATATATCATCTTACTCCAATAACCCTCCTCAAAATTTATCTCTAACTATTCTTAATCTATTTTCTTTAGATATGTATATTTCAAGTTTCATTGCAGTTTCCAGATTTTAGAAAAATGACCCCATTGTATCTTTAATGCTTATAACAATTTACACATATTACCTTTGCATTATTCTTCTTCCCTGTTAATGTATCCATGTGTCTGATGGTTTAATGCAGATGACACCACTATGATGGTAATCTAAAATAAACAAGATTACGCAATGCAGCATGTACCCCTATATCGAACTTAAAATATAACATGTTTTCTCAAAACAGAGTATTGCAGCAAGTTCAAGATTTTCTTGAATAAATAATTTTTTTTAAAGCCTAAATTCTATTCATTGCAGTTAAAGAAAAAGTAACAGAAAAGATCAGTGGTAAAAAAGGTTGGGAAATGATGGATACATTTTACTGTTTTAGAGGGAAATCAGTATTACTAATATAAAATTAAGGGAATTATTAAATTAGCTCCAATTTTTACTACTTAAGCTCCATTTTTAAATTTTAGACATTTTTATAACACTTTTTCTCGTGATTTTTAATAGTGGAATTAATTGAATTTATCTTTTCCATGGGTAGTTAAGTCATTTACAAGGCAATTGGAGCTTAAATAGTAATTGTTGGAGCTTATTTATCAATTTCTAAAATCAATTGGGGAGACAAAATATGCTCCTCATCGTTGAGGAGAGTTTTAGAGCTCCTACCATTATAAAGAGGGACTAGGAGAGTGTTGGAGATGATTTTTTGTCTCTGTCTCCTCAAATTTTGACAACGGAGGGTATATGGATTAGCTTTTGGAGTTGCTCTTACTATGTGGATGACTAAGATGCCTAATTTCAAACATTTTTTTGATGCCTAATAAATTTAACTGAATATATCAAACTTCAAAAATACAAGTCTTTTCTCTCTTCCCTCCTCCCTCAAATTTGGAACGTGTTTGCTTTTTGATTCTCAGCTTAAATATTGTTTTAATATGAGTGGTGTGGGACTGGGGAGTATAACTGTGAATCCTTTTTATGCGTGCTCTCTTATTTTCCATGCATCAATATTTTCTCTTCTTGCATACTGGCTATTGGTTTAATTGACTATCTTTACTTTTCGCAACTTGCAGCTTTCAGTGAGGAACTGTTTCATTCGAGGATCTGTTGTAAGATATGTCCAGTTACCACCTGAAGGAGTGGACATTGACCTACTACATGATGCCACACGAAGAGAAGCTCGTGGTGGCTAAGATCCAACTGCAGTGCATGCATCTTAGCAATGCCGGTGGCCGAATTCAGAAATAGTGCACATCTATTTAGTGCTTCCTATGATTCAATTAGTTTCTCTATTGCAAATGCTAGACATATGTTAAGATTAAAATTCTATTACTCTTGACTTGGTGTTCATGTAGAACTGTATTGTTATGCATCAATTTATTCGGTAGAAAAAGATGCCGTAATATTGATGTGATTTTTTATGATGGGTGGTATCTGTGCTTTTATATAAGGATGGAGTAAACGTTATTCAAGCAGTTTCTTTTTAGTTATTCTATATTTAAAGTGGGTAATTATTAGTTAGTCGGGGTTGTTTCTTCAAGTTGATATCTATTGGATTGCATCTAATTTGTTACACAAATCCTCCAGGCTATTAGTTGATAGACCCAGAGCAATCATCAAAAGGTGCTGATAGCTCTTGCATATGCTGGGAATCCCCAAGTTAAGTTATAAGAATTTGCCAAATCGTGATAGAAAGACCAACATTTTCTTAGATAATTATGTGCTTCTGACCATCGCGATGATGGTGTATTTTAATCAGGCCAATATGTGTTCATAGGGCACCTTCAGGCTTCAGCACTTTAGGCTTCCATCTTGTTTGCATCTTCATAACATATGCTCCATAGAAACTGCTCCAGTTGCTTAAGCATGGTGGAGACCTGCCGGAGATATCATCTCGAACTAACACCTTATCCTCCAATGCCAACCCAAATCTCTTAAATAATAGTCATGGCGAGACCCGGAGATGTCATTCCGATTAATTGCTACAAGATTGTCTTACCGATTAGTTCGATTCAATTTTTATAACATTGCAGCCAATCAATTAGTATTTTGATAAGAAAATAGTGTTCAATATTCTAATCAATCATTTAAATTAAGCTCTAATTATTCCATTACTAACTTTTACAAAAATCAAACACGTCAATTATATACAGAATCATCCTATTTTTCGAGGCCCAAAAACCAATGCCCAAATAGATACAAAGGTCCCACAAATTCTCTCCTCAAGGCTTACAATCAGAAAAGAAAAAGGCCCACAAAACACAAAACACAAAACACGTGAAAATCAAGAAAACTGTAAAACACCAAATCCTCACCTCTACAGTACTTCCCCAGTCAATTAATCAAAACTTTAGTCCTTTTTGCAGCAAAAAGTCACTGCAAATTTAACCCTTTTCCCCTTTTAAAAACCCCACAAATAAAAAATTACACACACAACACACACAAATTCTTGTTTTTAAGTTCTTGATTATATAAAGATTGAATCTTTATCCACTTAATCACCAAGAAAGTGACTGTAGCACACACCCTTTTCATCCCTTTAAAACCCCACAAAATTTCAAACAAAGTGAATATACACACATAATATTTCTTGGTTCTTGATTATATGAAAGATTGCATCTTTTTCAATTTTGGGTAGCTATGGTGATGAATTCTCAGCAAGAAACTATATGGGACAGTGTAATTGAGCTTACAAAATTGGCTCAACATAGAGCTACTGATCCATTGACTTGGGCTGTTCAGTTATCTTCAACTCTTTCATCAGCTGGAGTGTCTTTGCCTTCAATTGAAGCTGCTAAGTTGATTGTTGATTATATTTGTTGGGAAAATAGTGTGCCCATTACTTGGAAGTTTCTCGAAATGGCTTTGAGTATGAAGATTTTGCCGCCAATGCTTGTTCTTGCACTTCTTTCTGTTAGGTATGTGTTAAAAATTGTATCTTTTTGCCAATTGAATATACATTATGTATATGTATGTGGAGTGTGTATTGTAATAGATTTTTTATTACTGTTTATGTAGACTGTATAATGTGTATGCCTGCATGTGGGAATTTCGGTAGAACAATTGAAATTGTGTTTTATTGTGGAATTTCAGTAAAAAATGTAAGTGTTTTTTTACTGTGTATGTAGACTATGTAGTGTATGTGTGTTGCTTGATTTTTGATTGGTTTTAATGAAGTATAGATATTTGTTTGGATTGTTTGTAAGCTGGAGTTGGTATTCCGCTTGAGCTAAATTATTAGCCTTACTACTGCATTTTTTTGTGTATTTACATGAGTAGGAAAATGAACATGCCGTCTTTTTTGTGCATGGTGTTTAATTTGTGGGAAATTAGGAGTGATAATTATCAGAAAAATATTGGGCTATTAAAACCAAGACATTTGCTCTCTCTTTTGTTTCCTGATGATACCTGAGACATTCTTGTTGCAATTTATTTATCTTGTATGTCAGATACTTTTTTTTTGTGAAATTTGCTTATCATGAATAAAATTACTACCGGGAGTTGTTAAACAACCATTGTTTCTGTCATTTGAGTTTAGAACCTTTGACATTCTATCATATCATTTTCAATTGTACTTGATTCTCTTGGTTGCTAGCTTAGGCTCCTGTCAGTGATGGAATTGCATTTAACATTGCTTTTAACTTGTCAAGTTGTTATTTATATTCATGTTTATTCTTTCTTCTACCACTGCAGGGTAGTTCCATGTCGAAGGAGGCAACCTGCTGCATACAGGATTTATATGGAACTTCTTAAAAGACATGCATTTTCTTTGTCATCTCAAATTATTGGTCAACACTATCAAAAGTATGATTTCTTTCTCTTTACAAGCAATTAATTAATGGAGTTGTAGCTCGACTCGACGGAGTTGTAAATTTGTGCAATAGATTTCTAGTATAACTTATGTTCATGTTCTAAACTGGATGATATATTGTATAGACCAGAGCCTTAAGCAGTGATATAGCATCATAGTCTTTAGAAATCATTTAACTTTTCGATTTATAAAAAACAATATGTTGAACTTGGACTACATTATATGATCTAGACAAGCATAAACTTGAGTATTTCTTTTTAATAAGTAAAACAAACACTGTAATAAAATAAATATGTAAAGTCATAAGCAAGAAAAATATTGAAAGCTAGAAACTAAATTGAGCAAATTTAATTTATGGGCGTTAGTAATTTGAGATCACAGCTGTTCATTAATCGGTCAATGCTATTGCAGGATCATGGAATCTGTTGACGAAGTTCTTCAGCTTTCCAAGAGTTTTGGCCTTGAAGCATGTGAGCCGGGGATTCTCGTAGTTGAATTTGTCTTTTCAATTGTATGGCAGTTAATTGATGCCTCACTGGATGATGAAGGATTGATAGAACTTGCACCTAGAAAAAGTTATAAGTGGCCGATTAAGTCACAAGATATGGAAATAGACGATGATAATTGCTTTGATGAAAAGACAGCAGAGCGTCACGAGGGATTGCGCAAAATGAATACATTAGTGGCTATAGAAGTAACTGGAGAATTTTTCCGTGATAAAGTTACTTCCAGGATACTTTACTTGGCACGCAGGAACATGTAAGATTACTGTCTTTCGCATCTACTTTCTGTTGATTTTACTGTTTTTGATATTTGTGTCATTCTGATCTCAACAGCTCGGCAACCGAGTATGACTGTTAACAGGATTAAATACATTTAATTTTAGATTTTTTAAGTACTTGGATTATCTATTTTAACTGAATATAATTCTCTCTTAGGCCGGTCATATGGGAATCTTTCATAGAGGGCTTGCAAATACTTGCAGCTAACTCATCAGCATTGAGAATTTCTAAAAATATTACGGCCGATGCTCTTTTGCAACTGACATCTGATGCACATAGAGTTTTCTCCCAGGAGTGCAACAGAAGTTCACATCAACAATTTCATGCTGTAATGGCTTCTGGTTCACTTATATCTTCTTCTGCACAGTGTCACGGAGCTACACATTCTGCACTTTGGCTTCCCATTGATATATTTCTAGAAGACACTATGGATGGGTCACAAGTTGTGGCTACAAGTGCCACTGAGACTGTTATTGGTATGTTATATTCTTTACACCAAGAATGTCGCAAGAAAAAACTCTGTCCAATTTCTTCGTGGATTGAGATTCTATCTTTTTTGTTAGTAGAGATGTCTGCGAGAGACTTAATCTTTTGATCATATATATTAAGTCCTACACAGGGACTATGTATTGACCAATTACAATGCGAGAGTTTTAAATATATTAACTTGTAATAGTTATATTTGTATCAGCACAACACAGGTATTATTGATGATCGAATATATATATATATATATATATATATATATATATATATATTCTAAAGGATTGGCCGAATTACTTGCTGCAGGTTTGGTAAAGGCTCTTAAGGCAGTTAATCAGACCACGTGGCAGGATGCATTTCTTGGTCTATGGGTAGCAGCTTTACGTCTTGTGCAAAGGGTAGGCCCCTGGTTCTTTTCGTATCTCTACACTATCAGGAACAGACTAGAATTATTATTGTGTGATTGATCTAAAAGCACTAAATGAATTTAGTTCATAATGCAATTAAACCTCGCAATATTGAGGTCTAACTCATCAGAAAAGTCGGTCATAGGGCATTATGCAATTTCTCCTGCCTGACCTTTCTGTTCATAGGTGAGCTGATCCGGAAATCAAACCTCACATCACAATATTGAGGTCCAACTTTTTACTTATAAGTTGTACTTTAAACAAATCAGTGCCTTCAAATCTATCATTCAGATACTAAATATTGTCCAATACAGTAATTTAAAATTGCAGAAAAATACTAATATGACTTGTGCATTAAGAACCTCTTAGTACATGTTATAAAAGTTAATGACCAGTATTATTTACGTTTTTAGGTAAATTTTTATTCTTTTATTCTTTGAAATAGCACTATTATTACTTTTATTGACATTCTCTACTGTCATCTTCTTGTTGTTTAAGGAAAGAGACCCGAGTGAGGGTCCAGTTCCTCGACTCGACACATGCTTATGCTTGTTGTTGTCGATAACTCCACTGGCTATTATAAATATCATCGAGGAAGAGGAGAATTCTGCAATTGATGAAGCTAAGCACTGTTTTACAAATAAAAAGCAAGAGAAACTAACTCGTTTAGAACTTCGGAATGATTTGGTGTCCAGTGTGCAACAATTGGGTGATTATGAAGGCTTGCTTACTCCACCAGGATCAGTGAGTTCAGTTGCAAATCAAGCTGCTGCAAAAGCAATGATGTTTCTTTCTGGTCTAACAGTTGGTAGTGGGTACCTCGATGGTGTAACTTTGTCTGATATGCCAGTCAGCTGCGGTGAGTTTTCTGAATGTTCTAGGCTTTGTAATACACCACATTGAGATAAGTGTACAAGACAAAATGCACCCTGTGTTCTAGTTCTTTTGTGCATTTTAGTTTTTTCGCTTTAATTTCTTATAGAAAGTAGTTAAAGAGTGTACTAATATTTTACGTGGAATGCCCCAATTCGGATAAACCATAATATATAATTCAAGAAACCACTATGAAAATGAAATGAGAATACAACCGGGGTAAAACTTTTTACCTATTCTTAGCTTAAAAGCTGTTTTTTACACATCTTTTTTTTAATTAAAACCTACTTTCTTCTAATTTATGCAATCGATTCATAATACCCCCTTTGACTATTATGATAAAAGTTGATTTAAGTGTACAAGACAAAATGCACCCTGTGTTCTAGTTCTTTTGTGCATTTTAGTTTTTTCGCTTTAATTTCTTATAGAAAGTAGTTAAAGAGTGTACTAATATTTTACGTGGAATGCCCCAATTCGGATAAACCATATAATATAATTCAAGAAACCACTATGAAAATGATACGAGAATACAACCGGGGTAAAACTTTTTACCTATTCTTAGCTTAAAAGCTGTTTTTTACACATCTTTTTTTTAATTAAAACCTACTTTCTTCTAATTTATGCAATCGATTCATAATACCCCCTTTGACTATTATGATAAAAGTTGATTTATCATTGTCACGTTAGAATTTTGTTTAGGTAAACACTACGGTTTGAAATTTTCCAAGTTGGGTGTTTAACATTTTTTTGGTAGTCTGCATTGTTTTTACTTTTTACTTTATAGCTGCCTAGGAAATAGGCAAGGGCTACCTCTTTGCATTATGTATGGTCAAACATTTAGGATTTTTTTGGGTGAAAATTGAGAAAAAAAGAGGACCTTAAATCAAGAAAACACATGAAAAAATTGAGGGTATAATCGGAAATTTGCGTATAAAATAGATTATGTAACTAACTACAACTTTAAGTTTGATGAACTTTTGTATGTATATGTTATATACTTGTGTTTGTCAGTATCAGTAGTTAATCGATGACATCAATTGGATTAATTTTTATTGTATAAAATAAAATTAATAATACAATACATCCTAGTAAATTCCTCGACTGTTGGATAATTCACTAAAAGATACCCTAACCGCCATAGACTTGCCCAGATATTTTTAAATCCCTTGCAACATCTAACGCGTGTATGTTCTTGTAAATACATATAAAGTAACAGCAGTCACACAGGACACGTGCTGTGGCATTAATAGTTAAATTGTTCTTTACTTTTTTTTAATGTTTGTCTTGACGAATATCTGACAGCGGTATATATACATCAATTTATTATCTCGTGCAGCTGGAAACATGCGTCATCTAATTGTTGAGGCATGTATAGCTAGGAACCTTTTAGACACATCAGCATATACATGGCCGGGATATGTCAAAGGACGCAGCAACCAAATACCTCGTAGTGTTACTGGCCAGATGCCTGGCTGGTTATCATTGATGAACGGCTCTCCTTTAACTCCATCCCTGATAAGTGCTTTGGTTAAGACTCCAGCTTCTAGGTATTCTCAGCTTCAATTTTCGTTTACACCCTTTTAAGGTTACTACTTAAAGGGCTTTGTAGTATAAATAGTTACCTAATCGCATCAGAATATTTTTTAAATGCATTCTTGTACCCATTAATTACTAGTGTTGATAAGTGCTATTATGAATAACAAAATCAATTTTTTCCTGTGTCTTGTGCTTAGTATTCTGGATAGGTTCATCACATTGTAATTATACTAGGTTGGAATTAAAGTAATTATTTTTTTAATGGTCACTTTAGAGTTTAGACCGAGTGCAGGTATTCTGCTTTAATTGATTCCATCAGAGTTTAACAATATGTTCAATAATTAGCAGTGGAATATATTCGTAGATTGAAATTATCTTTTATTATTTAGAATAAATACTTTGATCCTTGATAATTGTTTGAACCCTCTCGGTTTGATCTCTGCCTGTAGTTGATTTCCGTTTTCTTTTATGCACTTCTATGTAAAATATTTTTACTTTTAAAAAAATGCTAGTGGAGCTTCTTATATTTGTAAACAGTTAATTGGTAGGACTTGTATTATTGAAAAAGGCATGGTAATTTTTTCTAGTGAAGTCACATTATTTGAGCCGACGAGTATGGTTTCTACTTTAAAAGTGTATATATATATATATGTATATGTATATGCATGTGTGACTGTGTGTCAAAATTTTATATATGGGACTCGCAACAATTTTAATTTGTGAATATATTGAAAGAGGAATAGTTCACACTTCTCTTAGGTTCTTTAGATTTAAATTTGAAGTAAATAATTATGATATTTTACTAATATAAAATAATAACTATGGCATGGGCCGTGGACCCCCATCCCAACTTATTAATATGAGGTATATATCAATATTGTGCTTTTTTACCTTCTAATAACAAAATCTCATTTATCTATGATAAATTTGCAATTAAGATGATATTATAATAAACTAAATTAAAAATTCTGTACTAGTTCAATTAAAATTTTTGTACCTCCCCACACTGAGGCTGGCCATCCCAATTCCTGAGAGTTGAGACAATGTATATCAAATGCTCTATGTTTGTAACATTACCCAGTGGTATGGCAACTGAATTTAAGCTCATGGATTTAATGAAAGCTTATCGGAATTAGAGAAAGTATATGAGATTGCAGTCAGTGGTTCAGATGAGGAGAAGATATCAGCAGCAACTATTCTCTGTGGAGCATCCCTTACTCGTGGTTGGAATATACAGGTGACACTTTTTTTCTTTACTAAAATTTGACTCTTTAGTTATAGATCTTTGCATTTTTTAAAATGGTTTAACTTTCGTGCTTGTAGGAGCATACTGTTGTTTTCATCACAAGGCTACTGTCACCTCCAGTTCCTGCAGAGAGTTCTGGTGAAAGTTACTTGATAGCTTGTGCTCCATATTTAAATGTGATTTTTCTCGGAGTGACGACTATTGATTGTGTTCAGATATTCTCCATACATGGATTGGTAGGTTAAATTTTTTGTTTATTATTTCTTCATGTTATTTCTGAATTTTCTTCTTTGCGCAAGAAGATCGACGCATCTGAAACAATTATATTTGTTCTCCAGAGAGAAAGCTTCCAACTCAGTCCCCCCACGTAATATGATAAATATTGTGTACTTATATAAGATAATAAATTAAGTATGAAATTCTTGCCCCTATATGTAATTAAGTTCTGGTCCCAGTATGTATTAAAGTTCCTGTCTGAATATGTATGTCAGTGTCACCTTACTTTTCTGGAAGGAATATTGTTCACGCTCTGTTGTGATGACGGAGTATAGCTAATACACTACCCTCTCCTTTTCAGATTCCAGAACTTGCTGGTGCATTAATGCCCCTATGTGAGTTCTTTGGATCCTGCTCCCCGAGTGTTTCTTGGACTCTGAAATCAGGAGAGGAGTTGACGCCTCATGCCGTGTTCTCCAATGCCTTCACCCTTCTTCTGAAATTGTGGAGATTTTATCAGCCTCCTCTTGAACATGTGATGGCAGACAAAGCTCTGGTTGGTACCCAGATGACTCCTGAAGACCTCTTACACGTATGCAATTCCCGATTAGCATCCGTAGGGAACTTCCGCCAGGAGCCGACCAAGAGATTGTCAAGGCTTTCAAGTATGCCGTCTACAGAACCCATTTTTATGGATTCTTTTCCCAAGCTAAAACTTTGGTACCGCCAACATCAAGCATGTATTGCATCACCTCTTTCTAGCCTTGTACCCGGGACACCGGTTTACCAGATTTTTGATGGGCTCCTGAACATGATGTTTAGAAAAGTAAATAAAAGTGGTCAATCCGTGACTCCCACAACTTCTGGGAGTAGTAATTCATCTGGTTCTGCAGCTGAAGATATTTCTCTACGTATCAGGGTACCAGCTTGGGATATTCTGGAAGCTGTTCCATTTGTGCTTGATGCTTCTTTGACCGCATGTGCCTATGGAAAACTTTCACCCCGAGAACTGGCAACAGGTTAGATGAATGTGCTCTGTTTTTTTTTTTTTGAATTAGAAATTTTGGTGCCTCTGATGATGGGCAAGTTCAACAGGACGAAGCTCTGAGGAAATTCAGTTAGGTTCCACAAATGTTTTGGAGACTTGGGGGAGATTCAAATCTCCCCAGTCTATAATCTATTTAAGTTTTGTTAAAGTTTGAAATCAAGCATGTATTTGTGTTGCAATCTTTGAACTTTTTGCTATTTATATTTATCTCGTGTTTCGCTGAATGTTAGCTTCTGTTATCAGTGTTGACACTTAAAAACTGCTAATTTTATCGTCTTTCTGTTTTTCTCTTTCCATGATGTGATGCTCCTAAATTCTTGTTGTATAAGGATATCCAGGGTTTACCTGTCAAAATATTAGTAAACCAATTTTATGATAAAGCTATAGTTATCTACATTTGTTTTGAAGTACTTTGTTAATTTCAGGGCTCAAAGATCTTGCTGATTTTCTTCCCGCATCCTTGGCAACCATTGTAAGTTACTTTTCAGCTGAAGTGACTCGAGGTCTTTGGAAACCTGCCTCCATGAATGGAACTGACTGGCCTAGCCCTGCTGCCAATTTAGCCATGATTGAGCAACATATACACAAAATTTTGGCCGACACTGGTGTAGATGTACCAAGTCTCGGGGCAGGTTTGTTCTAGTCAGAATCATTTTTTTATAATAATTGGTACAGTAGTTTCACTAAGGTTTTTGCACCTCTTGATCTCTTGATCTCTTGATTGAACATTATATTCTCTATTCCCTAAAGCACAAGTGGAAACCTCACAAATTGGATTCACCACAGGAAAGCTCACTTGTGAAAATTTTTAAGAAAATTTCTTTTGCTAATAGTTAGGATTTGATAAAATCTGATCGAAAATTAGCAGAAGAAGGTTGATCTGACGAGTTTGCTCATCCTGTATTTGGATGAAGAAATTTAGGTGAAACCTTAAAATGTATATAAATGTGCTATTATGTGAATGGAAAGAGCTGTTGAGAATTATAATTATTGACCTAGTTTTAACGACTTCTATTTTTGTAGTTGGGAGTGCTCCTGCCACCCTTCCTTTACCATTGGCTGCTCTTGTAAGCCTAACAATTACCTATAAACTCGATAGGGAAACTGATCGTTATCTGAACCTTGTCGGACCTGCCCTGAATACACTTGCTGCTGGTTGTCCGTGGCCATGCATGCCCATCATAGCATCTCTATGGGCTCAAAAGGTAAAGCGTTGGAGTGACTTCCTAGTTTTTTCCGCTTCCAATAATGTGTTCCAACATGATAGCCAGGCCGTAGTTCAGCTTCTCAGGGTCTGCTTCAGATCCACTCTCGGGCTGAATTCCTCTCCCATATTAAATAGTGGTGGTGTTGGAGCCCTTCTTGGTCATGGTTTTGGATCTCATATATCTGGTGGACTTGCTCCAGTTGCCCCAGGCATACTCTACTTGCGTGTTCACCGATCTGTCAGAAATGTTATGTTTATGTCAAAAGAAATAGTCACTCTTTTAATGGATTCTGTTAAAGATATTGCTACTAGTGGATTGCCTGCAGAGAAACTAGAGAAGCAGAAAAAAACCAAGTACGGAATGAGATACAATCAAGTCTCTCTTGCTGCAGCAATGACACGTGTCAAGCTGGCAGCTTCACTGGGGGCTTCAATAGTTTGGATAACAGGTGGAGCAAGTTTTGTTCATTCTTTGATAAAAGAATACTTGCCTACATGGTTTATATCAGTAAATGAGTCGGCTTGTGAAAAAGGGGAATCAGGAGGAATACTTGCAATGCTAAGAGGTTATGCTCTTGCCTACTTCTCAATGCTTTCCGGAACATTTGCATTGGGTATAGGCTCGGCGATAACTGCTCCAAAACGACGACCACATGTTCTTGGGAAACACTTAGCATTTATAGCCAGTGCACTCGATGGAAAGATATCCCTTGGTTGTTGCGGGGCAACATGGAGAGCATATGTTACCGGTTTTGTGAGCCTGATAGTTGGTTGCGCTCCTGCATGGATGCTGGATGTAGACATAAAGATATTGAAGAGTTTAAGCAAGGGATTGAGGGAGTGGGGCGAGGAAGAACTAGATCTGGCCCTACTGGGAGTTAGTGGCATTCGTGCAATGGGCGCGGCTGCTGAACTGATAGTTGAAAATAGATTTTGAAGTTGCATTAGGTTAAGATGATATATGTATTCAAAATTTCTATAGCTTCGAGTAGGGATAGTATAATGTACAAAAAATGTAGAATGTTTTCAGTTTCTAAAGCTTAATATGTTTTTTAGTTGACCAATGTCAGCAGTTTCTCATGTCAAATTGCAGTTGTAGATAGTTACTCATGGAACTAGAGTAGGGATAGCTCAAATCTATCTCAAATAACGTTATAATGGAACCAAACGTTAAGTTGTCCTATTAGTTTTGTTTGATTTTAATGGTCAAATATTATGGTCATCTGACTATATAGTTTCCAGTTTCCAATACTGAATAAGTAAACTAGAATTGAGCTACATTTGATCAAAGCTTAAGCTTTTTAGTTGAAATTCCCAGAATGAGAAAGTAACAAGACAGGTTGCTGCGGTCCTTAATATGCACAGATTAATGCTTGAGCCAGTCCTTCCCAGCAGCAAACAAATGGCGTGAAGAGAACAGGGGAACAATATGACACCGAAGATGCCTCATATGATCCTAATGCTGGTGTGAATCATGCTCAGAACCCCAGGGATGACGAAGGAAGTATTCAAGGCAATGATAAATACAGATAAAGTGATACAACTTACAACAAGTGTTATGATATTATTTGTGATAAAACATAGGTAAATATGAAATATGGAGAAAACCAACATTATTCACAACTATACCTGATAAGCAAATCTACCAAACAATATCTTTCCTAATAAACTAATGTGGAATGAAAAACTATGTGACTCGTGGCCTTCAGCAGGGACAGGGAGGCGGTGTACAGAGAGGGGAGTGAGAAGCACCTTTTGCTGAGAGAAGCGGCCAACTTGGAACCTGTAATATTCCGAAAAGGAGCCTCCACGGTCAGTCACCGAATTGAGTAATGGTGAAGCACAAGATGTCACCTCCCAAATGAAGTATCTTGGGTGATTAGTCAAGTATGTCGGGTCCAAATGGGGAGCAAGAGGACCAGAAACCTCAAGGCACTTCTTGGTGAGAATATCATAGGCAGTGATGCCACTTTTACCGATTAAATAGATAATGTTGTCCATGGGGGAAGACGCTGGTTGGCCTGGCTAGGACAACATTTTATCGTCAAAACAAACCCAATGATTGTTGTTGTTGTTTGCCAGCAGTCATTCTTCGTGTCGTAAAAGTCGCCGACAGACCAGAGAGAGGTGATTCCAGAATGGGCACCAAAGAAGAAGATGTTGTCACCGACTGAAGCACAACTTGGATACGACATATCGCAATCAATCATCCCACCTATGTCCTTCCAACTAGCTTCGGGGTCTGCCAAATCCAGGGAATGGATGTCGTAATCAGGCTTCCTTGGGTAGTGTCTCTGGTCTTGATAAAAAAATCATGATCATCGTCAGGGTTGTTCCCTACAGCGTAAATCACTGAATCACTGATTCCATCGCCATCTCCTCTTTTCTTTCCCTGTCTGTCGAATTTTGGACAAATTTTTTGAATTATAGTTATGGTGCTCCCAAAGTTTTGAACACAAGGTAGCTTACTCAACAAGACAACTCTCTAGCTGATTACAAACTTTGAAACTATATCATCCTTGGGAAGGATCTTTGACTCACAAGCCCAGGTGAGGAACTAGGGGGGCTGTTGGGAGTCTTGATCCTTGTCAACGTCAAAATTCACAAAAATTCTAGTGTAAAGTTTTAGAAAAATATAAAATAATTTAGTTCGGTTCTCTGACCATTATTTGATTCCCCTGAACTATATTCCTGATTCCGCCCGTGCACAAGCCTAGATTTGGTGTTAATTTGAACAAAACAGTTATGAAGTAATGCTACGGCTTATGTATTAGAATCCAAAAATGAAATAATTACTTACATTCGACAGCGCTGACAATAAAAGAGAGCCATCTCTTCTTCCACAATCAACCACTAAGATCACACACTAGCATGCAATAGAACATATATCGGTGTCATATTATCGGTAACTGTGGCCCTCTCCTATTTCTTTACATAATCAAAAGACAATAAATTAGAAAAGGATCAAGCATAAGATTAAGAAAAACCAATTGATAAGTTTTGTTTTTTGTTGTAAACAATGAATGAAAAGAAACCAACAATGAAAGCTTTATTAGAGTGTAAACTGTAGAACTGTCCCAGAACACTACAATCATAAAGTCATAAACATTAAAATAGATAAACATTATAATTGTCCATTCTTTCTTGATTTAGATGATCAAATCCTTTCTACCACTTGTCTAAAATATTTTGAACCCCTTTACACTAACAAGGCTCTCGGTATACTTGAGCATTGCATGAATACAACTATTCCCTCTGGTATATCGAAACTTCTCGGTCTCTTTCTTTACATAGTCATGAATGATGAATTTGTTATATTTCTCGGTTGCAACAAGTTGTCCGACACCCATATACATAGCCGTGCAATCAATCTTAAAACTGGCATCTAAATTGAGCTTCTTTGTCCAAGATCCAACGCCACAACCATCATCATCGTGATCATTCAATGTCCACAAACTAAGTGATTTATCATAACGACAATGCAAGATTATAGCAAGACTACCTTCAAATTCAAATATCTTGGACTTTGTTCCATCAACCAGCTCTGTAGTAGGAAGTAGAAGTGGTTTGATGAACATCTCAGTATCCAATTGGAACGAGATTAGCACATCTCCACTACAGTTGAGATATAATACCCTTTTTATAACAGGACCACATGTTATGTCCTGCATAAAACTTGTCTGGCCCGTGTCAACTTGAATCTCTCTCCAAGAATCAGATTTAGTGGAGTAAAGCTCCACTCGTACCCAAGACTCAATGTTTACGATCCTAAGAATCTTGTAATCGTGAGAGACAGTATCAAAATAAAACCCTATATAAACTTTAGGTACTGCATCTGCAAGTATAATACTAGGAGGAGGGAGCCTTTTTCCTAGCCTGGTTAAGGGGTTCCACAAATAAATATGATTTCCATGGAAATCAGTTCGACGACAGAGGAGTCCATTACAGGAAGTAGTCTCATCATTCACTAGTAAACTTGAGTTTGGCGTACGAATACTAACACTACTTTGAAGAGAATTAGGGTAGATTAGGGATACAGATGCAACATGTGGACGATTGATCAGGTTATATACGCAGACAGTCGTCAGTATTGAAGGTTTTTTTAGGGAATTGGTGAGGTGAGTTCGAACAAATTCGGGGTCTGAAATAATACATAACCACAACTTGCAAACTGATTTGAATCGTAGCAGAGATTTTACATGCAGCCATGAAAGTATTTCGATTACAATTCCTTCAGGAAGATAATCACAAGGCGCCATATTAAGCTGAACAGTGAAAAAACCTCTAATCGATATCTATATCATTCATCGGAATTTATGTAGTATCGAAGTATCGCAAACACAAACAACAACGACCACGCGACCTGATAGCCTCAGCCCTAGCTTCTATATATACTACCCCATCATTCCCAAGACATAAAATTTTATTTTTATAATTAAAGATAATTATAAAAATACTGAAGCCTAACATTCTTTTTTGCAAAAAATTCTGTAATTTTCAAAAAAAAATTGCAAAATATTTTTTTTGCAAAAATTCTATATTTTTTTTCAAAAATAAGATTTTCTACCACTTGATACACCTATATATGTACAATTTTCATGTATTTCCAACCTCTTATGCAACAAAATACTTGAATCAACTAGTTGCACATGCGAATGGATTTTGTTACACTGTATTTTTACAAAATATTTTCAAAAGATTGTAAAATGGCAAAATACTTAAGAAAAAATGTATTTTTGATAATTTCTCTAAATATTATATCAATAAAAATATATCTAATCTATATTTTTCAGTTTTTATAAATGACGAAAAATTATTTTTGAAATTAGGGGAGTAACTTATTGCACATTTTTTTAATATTTATAATTCTTTTAATTCTTAAACTTTATTGATTAAATTAAATTCTATTACATTTCTATGAATACAATGAGTACTCGTATTCTTATCTAGAATTTTAGTAATCCCACCAAATAATAAGAAACATTATATATTAAAATAAATAAACAAATATTTGAAAATTTTACAATTTAATATTAAAAAGTGTATTGAATTATTAAAAAGGTTATATTCAAATATTAAAAAGCATTTTTTAGTATTTTAAATTAATTATAAGTATATTAGCAAACTTTGATAGATTCTTGATGTAAATATTCTTAAATCTATTTTATTTTTCATATCTTCTGTTTGCAAATAATAGTCTCTTGATTTTTTTTGCACGAATTTTGAAGAGTTTTGGCCATATATTAAACTATAAAGATTTATTTACAAAAAAATTTAAAAAAGTAATAATATTTATTACATGGTCAAACATCTTAAAGTTAGTACAAAAAAGTCAAATAATTATTATATTCAAACATGGGTAATTAGTAAAATATTATTAAATATTATTTTCTAAGTTTCGCCTATATAGTAAAAATGATCTCATCCTGATTTTAGAACTTAATGAGAGGCCAAAGGGTCAATATAATCCTAAAAAGATTAGTTTTTTAATTGATTTATCTTGATAATTTTTCTCTAGTTCTTTCAATTTAGAAATTCTTGTCTTACTCCTACAAAAATTTCAAAATTAATCTAAAAAAAATTCAATTAATATAAAAATGAATATGATTATATAATTTTATATAAGTTGTATAAAAGTACACTAGAACTCATCTTAAATGATACTACTATATAATATATAACATGTGTGATTCAGTATTTATCATTATATATTATATTTTTTTTATATATTGTTGATGATAGACCCTTTTATATAAAATTTTTAGGATTATATTATAAATTTAATATGTTATTGATGAGATTTATCATCTTGTAAAAAAAATTAAGATTACATGTAACTATTCTCATCAACTTGTCTTAAATATCTAATAACTTTAGATTGAGTGACCAGATGACTACCATGAATTTTTAATATTTCATTTTTAATATATTGGTATAGATACATTGGACATTTTTTTTATCATTTTAAAGAGATTACAAGGGTTTTCTGATCAAAATTTATTTAATATACAATAAAATGTAGTTGTTTATGACAATTGAATTATTAATATTTATGTTTTATCTCATAATTTATTATATATTAATTTACTCCGATATAAATATTAGATTAATGAAAATCCTTGGAATATGATATGAATTCTATATGTACATGACTTAGAAATGAGATTATGAGCTAGTTGAGTATTATTATTATGGGACAATAATAATGCATTAAAATTAGTGTGTTTGTTTACTAATGATTACATCTCATAGGTATAATGATAGTAAAATAAAAAACACATGCATATATAAATATACTTGGTGCAATAAATAATATATGATCAATTCTATCAAATTAACCAACAAGATCATTTTCTACCATTAAATTTAACCAACATGAAGACATTTGCCGATTAAATCAATGAAAAATTATACACTTTTCGTTTCATTATATTAAACCTGAATAAATTAATATTTTAACTAAGTAAATTCTTAAATGAATATTAAGCATGTATACTACGATATGAGTGTTGGCTTTTAAAATTTCTTTAGTTATATTTAAAATTTATAATTTTTGATTGAAAGTATCATGTTCATATGTTAGTTGCTTATTTTTTGCGATTATTAAAATTTCAAATGTATACTTAGAGCATTCTTTCAACTAATTACTCATGTAAATTTTCACAATTTTTTCAAAAACTATTAATATAGTTATGAAATTACTTATAAATAATAAAAATTATTTTTTACTATTTTAGTAATTTAAATTAAAAATTTACAAGATATGCAGAACAAGGGCAAGTTAATTAGAATTTAAATAATAATATATTAATTTATATATATATATTTGGTATCTCTTTTGTCTATAAACTAATATAGATTATTATTTTTTAATTTTGATAAAAAAATGAACAATCTAAAATATTTAATACACATTATATTATTTGTCTTAATATAACTAAATGTTACATTTACGACTCTAAACTCACATTTATATCGATAAAAGTCGATTTTATTAGTTGCAACTATTTTTAGCAAACTAAAATACAGAATGAGCCATCTCTATACTTGAACTTAAACTGTAACCACTTTAATATAATTAAAATTTAATCTAAAGATCGTTTGTATCATTCGATATCAACCCGGTTAATGGTAAAATGGGAGATAAATATGATACATATTTATTGAAATCTCATTTTTATTCACGGATAAAATCTATGATTCAAACAATTCCTAAACACTTTTAAAATAGACATGTTTCCGTAAAAAAAAGTATTTGGACTAAATAATTTTGTTTGCTTTTTTATAAATATTATTTAATAAAATTTTATTTGATATTACTTATTATAATGTTAATGTAAAAATAAAATATGACATCGATATTCTAAGCCAAATATCTCTCGACCATTTTTTCGTATAACAAAAATATTTTCATTATACTATAACATAAAAGAAATATAACAAAATTTTTATATTGACACGTCAAACAAGATTAAGTTAAAGATAATGTAATATATAACAAACAAATTTTAATTTATAATATCAATTATCAAATAATTGATCTCACTCGACAATGTTATTTAATACATTATTTCTAAATAATTTACCTGTGTCGCGCTTAGCACGTATTTATATCCTAATTTACAATAATAGATAGATGTTTTGCATTTGTAATGGATTTGCTCTGATTATAGCGGTGAGGCAAATTTTAAATTTTGGGAGCTCAGCTGACCCCTTAATAAATATTAAATATTGTAGCTCCCTGATAGATATTTTTTATTTTTATTAGTGATAGGGTATAAGTAACCCGATTAGAGCCCAACCCAGGTCTAGGATGAGACACGAAGACCACCCCCCACCCCCCACCCCAAAACAATCAAGCAGAGAGGCTCAGACTCAGGTTGATAGCCGGGCCGAGGACCAACCCAGGAGTAGGGTCACCTCCCAGTTAGGGTCCAACCCAGCTAGAGCAGACTCGAGGGGGGTCCCCTAAGCACATGCATACCCCATAACCCGCAGAGGAAGGGCATGTGGGCACGTGACGGTGACAGCTATCAACAACCAACATCTGAGACAAGCATGACACACGTCTACATATCTTTGGTGCATCCTGAAGGTGATCATCACCTAGACACGTGTACGCAATCCATCCGAGCCAGACTTCCTCCGCCACCAACAACGAACAACTCTAATATAAAGGTACCAGCCCCTAAACCCTATCTTTGGGCTATAAATACCCCGAAGGGAAAGAGTTTAGGGGTTACATACTTACACTCTCTCTTACACACAAGTATACACACACAACCACCTTCATTTCCTATATATCTTCACCCTCTTCCTCAAGCGAGTTTTTACTCTCACATCGGAGACGCCGCGGGGCTCAAACCCCCCTCCAGTGTTATTTTGTAGACACCCCGCAACAACTACATCTCATCCCTCACAAGAAGGTCCATGCACGGCGTCGGAAGGAGTCGCCTCGCTCATCACAGTTATCAATTAGATCCATGAAGGGCTATCAGTAACCGAGAACAAGGCAACTTAACATTGGCTATGGCCTAATGGACCTCTAAAGTGGATACAGCGCTACTCGCCCTTTCCATTCCTTGTTTTTAAGCTTATGAACACTTTCTCAAGTGATTTTATTAATCACCAGCATAGTTGTAACATGAAACAAGCTGATTTAATGTAAAGTCCAATTACAAAAGCAATAAATATAATAGTTTCGGTCTCGGATGGAAGAAGTTGCCCACCACCCATACATTTAGCTATGTTGACCATCTTAAAATTGGGCTATAAATCGAGCTTCTTTGTCCTAGATGCATCGCTACAACCATCATAGTCATTTATAATGTCCATACACTCAATGATCTGTTTTATTAATTGCACTGCCAGATCACAACAAGCCGATTTTCAAATTCAAATATCTTTGACTTTGCTTCCCCAAACTTTATATACTAGGTAGTGGAACTGGCAATATCACTACATCTTCGTTAGCTTTCATATATAATGCACTCTTCATAACAGGACAACAAGTATCCTTGAAATGTCCCGCATAAAACTTGTTAGGCCTTTGCCAACTTGAATCTCTCTCCACGAACCAAATTTTGTGGAGTAAATCTCGGCTCGTAGCCAAGACACGTAAAGAGACAATAATCCTTAGAATCTTGTAATCATCAGAGATACAATCATAATAATGTTGGAAACGTGAATGAGATTTGTACCAAATATATATTTAAAAGTATATGATTTAAGAACACAATATATAAGTATGACAGTAACATGCTTGAATTTCACACAAAGCTACAGGTTCTTGTAGTACAAAAAAGGCTTCGGCCTTTTTAATTTTATATGAGCTTCAGCTCCTTTTTTTTCTCTCTTAAGCTCCCTTTTTTTCACTACTAAATCACTTTAGTGTACGACATTACATGCAGCTGGGATGCCTTATTTATAGGTTCAAATAACCACATACATCACTGCTTACATAAGCTTACTATCTATTTTCTATGCAGCCTACCTTATTAGTAGGATTCTAAGCTTGACCCTTACACCCAACAGCTGTTGCAATCTTTTTCTTTATAAGCATCTAGTTTTTCACATCCAGCCACCATATATTGAGGAGTTGATAAGGTTCTACTAGCTGGTTCAAATACACACATAGCTACTTCCATTTAATGTCACAGAAGACCTGGAATTTTCTATGCTTCATTATTAGTACATGCAAGAAAAATGCCACTGTTTCCTACCATATTTTCAGGAGCTTTGTTTCTGAGTGTATAGCTGTTTTATTATCTACTATTCATACTAGTTGTAATTTATTACACACAGTTACGTAGTTAACAAAAAACAAACTTCTGGAAGGGTTTGAATTCTAACACCCCCCCTCAAACCTAACTTTGCATTCCGAGCTTGTTTTTCATTTTGTAAAACATATCCGACTTCAACGGCTTTGTGAAAATATCCGCTAAATTTTCTTCTGTCCTGCAGTGTACCAATTCCACAATTTTATCATTTACTTGTTCGTGAAGAAAATGATATTTTATGTTGATGTGTTTGCTGCGACTGTGTGACACCGGATTTTTTGCTAGAGAAATAGCAGATTTATTATCCACGTAAATTGTAACCGGATCTTCCTTTGCAAGATTTAACTCGCTCAGTATGTAGCCTAGCCACATAGCCTGACATGCGCACGTTGCTGCTGCGATGTATTCCACCTCACATGTTGAGAGAGTAACTGTTTGTTGCTTCTTTGAAGACCACGAGAATATTGCAGAACCGATATGAAAAGCATATCCCGAAGTGCTTTTCCCGTCATCCAAATCTTCACCATAATCACTGTCTGAATAACCAACTAATTTTGAATCTTGAGAATGCGTGTAAAACAGACCATGATCAAATATACCTTTTATGTACCTCAAGATTCTTTTAGCTGCCATGAAGTGATCTTATTTCGGTTTCTCCATGTACCTACTAACCAATCCAACTGCATACATAATATCTGAACGAGTAAAAGTTAGGTACCTCAGACTTCCAACCAAACTTTTGAACAATGTCGGATTTACCGACTCCCTTGTTGAATCAACTATGAGCTTTATGCTCGGTTCTGCTGGCGTGCTCACTGACTTGCATTCTTCCATTCTGAACTTCTGTAAAATTTATTCCGCATATTTTTTCTGAGACATAAAAATCCCATCTTTGTTTTGCTTCACCTTGACTCCAAGAAAGTAAGACATTTGACCAATATCTGTCATCTCAAATTTGTTAGTCATAAACTTCTTAAAATCGTTGAACATACCAGGGTTATTTCCAGTAAAGATCATGCCATCCACATACAAGCACACGATCATAATATCTCCCTTTGAATTTGTCTTCGTATAGAGGGCATGCTCGTATAGACTCTTCACGAAACCGTTTCTCTGAAAATATTCATCAACCCTTGTATTCCATGCTCACCGAGCTTGCTTCAAACCATATAAGGCTTTCTTCAGCCTATAGACTTTGTTTTCCCGGCCTTTCTGAATATTTCCGGGAGGCTGCTCAATATAGACTTCTTTTTCAAGATAACCATTCAGAAATGCTGACTTGACATCCATCTGAAATATCTTCCACTGGTTCTGAGCTGCAATTGCTTTCAGAAGCCGTATGGTATCAACTCTTGCAACTGGAACGAATACCTCGTCATAGTCAATGCCATATCTCTGCTTGTAGCCTTTAGCCACCAATCTCGCCTTGTATTTATCCACTTCTCCATCTTGATTCGTCTTGGTTTTATAGACCCACTTGACACCAATTGGTTTGTGTCCTTCTGGAAGATCTGTGAGCTCCCATGTATCATTCTTCTTGATTGCGCCAATTTCTTCATCCATGGCTTTGTTCCATTTGCTTTCTTCAGAAACTTCTTCAAATGTAACTGGATCACATTCAGCCATTAAACAAAACAGAGAATAATCAAAAGATGTTTATACCAGACTTGTTGCTTCATAGATATTATCCAGACTCCGCATCTTTCTCGGTGCTCCCCCTGAACTGCGGCTTCCTCCCGTCGATGGTGTCAACACAGGAGTTTGTTGAGTCAGACTTTGTGGAGGAGTTGGATCATCATATTCATCATCTTCAATGTCGGAGTCGTCACCGTCGTTATCATCAGCGTTAAAGAATAAACCGACAACTTTTCTTTCTTCCTTGCTCCATCTTCAGTAATCTGATTCATCGAACTCAACATCTCGAGAAATGATTAATTTCTTCGTTAGGGGATTGTAGAGTTTGTACGCCTTGCTTCTTTTGTCATATCCGATAAAGATGCATTTCTCGCATTTATCATCCAGCTTCTTCCTTTTCTGATCGGGAACGTGGGCATAAGCAATACACCCAAAAATTCTGAGATGTCCAACTGATGGTTTGCTCCCGCTCCATGCTTCATTTGGAGTTTTGTTTCTGACACTTTTTGTTGGACAATGATTCAACAAATAAACTGCACATAGAACGGCTTCGGCCCAAAAAGTTCTCGGCAAGTGCTTTGCTTTCACCATGCTCCTTGCCATGTCAAGAATAGTGCGATTCTTTCTTTTGGTAATGCCATTTTGTTGAGGATTATAGGCCGTTGTCAACTGATGATTGATTCTATGTGCTCTACATAAGCTTCTGAACAGATTAGAAGTATACTCTCCTCCTCTTTCTGATCTGAGTACCTTCAAATTATGACCACTTTGCTTTTCTTCATGTGCTTTGAACTCCTTGAATTTATCAAGAGCCTCCAACTTTTCTTTGATGCTATACACCCAACTTTTCCTGCTAAAATCATCAATAAAAGTTAGATAATACCTATTAGCTCCAAGTGATGAGATATCAAATAGACCAGCAATATCTGTGTGAACAATCTCCAATGGCCTCCTGACTCTCCGTGATTTTCCAATGAGAAAACTTTATCGATGTTGCTTCCCTTTGACACATGCTTCACATAAATTTTCTGGTTCGTTGATTTCTGGCAAGCCGTCCACCATCTTTGTCTTTGACAATAATTTCAAGCCAGAAAATCCAAGATGGCCAAATCTTAAATGCCATAACCACGAGTCATTTTTAATGACTGATTTCAAGCACTTCTACACTTTCGTTTGCATATCAAGCGTAAATAAATGATTCTTTGACATCTCCATATTTGCAATCAATTTCCGAGCTTGATTTCTGATAATGAGGAAATTGTCCTGCATCTGTATATTATATCCTTTCTTCACAAGTTGGCCAAGACTGATAATATTATTTTTCAATACAGGAATATAATAAACATCATTTATATATTTCTTTTCACCTTTCTTTGACATGATCGTGACGATACCTTTTCCTTTCACCGGAATCTTTGACGAGTCACCAAAAGTAACTTCTCTGCTGATGGTGTCGTCTATCTCCGTGAATAATTCCTTGTGACCAGTCATGTGATTACTGGCCCCTGAGTCAAGATACCAAACATTCTTCTTGCTTTCCTCGTCTCCTTTATAAGTGAATAACATAGCAGTGCCAACATCTTTGTCTTCTTTTCCTACTGCAAAATGACTTCTTTCTTCCACCTTTGGTGCTCTACACTCATAACTGAAATGGCCATATTTATTACAGTTATAGCATTGATATTGAGACTTATCACCTCGTTGTTGATATCCGCCTCGTCCTCAGCCTCTGAAATTTTGACCACGACTAGATGGCCGATACCCTTCAGAATTCTGGCCTCTATTGAAGGATTGCCTTCCTCGTCCTCATCCACCACGGTAGCCACCTCTAAATCCACCTCTGCTACTGCCAGAACTGTCACCAATGGACACCTTACTTTGCAACGCCTTTTCCAAATGGCTTACATCATCATACTGGTTCATTCGATGCTCGTGGGCTTGAAGAGAACCTACGAGCTCATCAATAGAAATCATGGACAAGTCTTTTGACTCTTCGATAGAGGTAACACCATAATCAAATTTTCTTGTTAATGAACGGAGCAACTTTTCCATGACCCAAACATCATCGAGACTTTCCCCATTTCTTTTCATCTCATTTGTCACCGGTTTCAAACGCGTAACAAATTCACCAATATTTTCAGAACTCTTCATCTTCAAATTTTTGAACTCCCAACGTAGTACTTGGAGCCGAACCTTTTTGACTTTCTCGACACCCTGGAATGATTTCTGCAGAATCTCCCACGCGTCTTTCGCCGTTTTTGTATTTGAAATTTTTTCAAAGGTTGATTCGTCAACTCCTTGAATAATTGTATATAACCCCTTTTATCTTTTTTCCGGGTCTCTTTCAAAATCATATTCTTAGCATTTGACAGGGCTGCTTCAGCGGCTGCATCTGTGGGCTCGTCATACCCGCTTTCGACAATATCCCAATTATCATAGGGACCGAGTAATACCTTCATTTGAATACTCCAGTTCGCGTAATTTGTACTCGTCAATTTTGGAATATTTAGTTGCACCATCGTCGCCATTTTTCACGAACGGAACCTTAGCTCAGATGCTACTTGTTGGAAACGTGAATGGGATTTATATCAAATATATATTTAAAAGTATACGGTTTAAGAACACAATATATAAGTATGACAGTAGGGTGTTTGAATTTCACACAAAGCTACAGCTTCTTGCAGTACAAAGAAGGCTTCGGCCTTTTTAATTTTATATGAGCTTCAGCTCCTTTTTTCTCTCTTAAGCTCCCTTTTTTTTCACTGCTAAATCACTTTAGTGTACGACATTACATGCAGCTGGGAGGCCTTATTTATAGGCTCAAATAACCACATACATCACTGCTTACATAAGCTTACTATCTATTTTCTATGCAGCCTACCTTATTAGGAGGATTATAAGCTTGACCCTTACACCCAACAGCTGTTGCAATCTTTTTCTTTATAAGCATCTAGTTTTTCACATCCAGCCACCATATATTGAGGAGTTGATAAGGTTCTACTAGCTGGTTCAAATACACACATAGCTGCTTCCATTTAATGTCACAGAAGACCTGGAATTTTCTCTGCTTCATTATTAGTGCATGCAAGAAAACTGCCACTGTTGCCTACCATATTTTCAGGAGCTTTGTTTCTGAGTGTATAGCTGCTTTATTATCTACTATACATACTACTTGTAATTTATTTATGAATTACAGCTTTTCTAAAATAATCTATAAGTTATTTCTTTGGTTGGCAGCTAACTTGATAGTATAAAATGAAAATGCGGTACTTTACTAGTGTTTAATGATGCAATCAAGCTTTGTACAGAAGATAGATGTAATAGCAATGGACTTTGTAATGATTTTATGATCTTGGTTTGCTGATAGTTTGATGAAAAACTAACTATTTATAAGTGGATTCAATTAAAATTTAAAATTTTTCTGTGGTAGGCTCATGAACACACCTAAATACTAAATATTATATATTTAACAACATTTAATTGACACCTATTTTTTAATAATGATGGACCCCGTACATATACAAAATTTTCACCAATCAAAATGAACCAAATTTATAATTTTCACATACTAGAAAAACCCATTTATTAAAACAACAAACTAGAAAATAAAAGATTCCAAAATTAATCTAATCAAATATGTCATGTATAAAAAATTGAACCAAATAAAATTTGGAAATTTGGACTTTTATATAGATCCAAACAAACTTTTAAAGAAATGACTCTGGCTTCAACTTTTGGGCGAACCTCAATTCGAAACAGGAAGACAACTACAACCGAGGACTGGTACTCCATTTTCCAAATAACACAAATCAAAAAAATATATTAGTTCACTCCAATTTCTCAGTAATATTGAATCGTTAACAATATATCTTCATAAACATTTTAGCAACAAATATACACTACACAGGAGTTTAAACTTAAAATGAATAAATAAAAACTTTATAGTTCATGTGACAATTTTATAGCAATGAAATACTGAATGTTCACACAAACACTCTTATTAACCAAAATAAAATATTTGTTTTATTTGTAACCGCATATCAATTGCATTTGTATATTTCACCTTAGACATTATTTATTTTCATCTTTACAAGTCCATATTTTAACGATCGTTCATGACCATGTCCAAATATCATAAGAAACGTTAATTTTTTTAGGAACCAATATTGCGAAAAATTGAGACATTTTTTCTAGAATGAACTAGATGCTTGTTCTTTGAAATTTAGCGTGCTACCTCACTAGAGCAACATAAGGCTAAAGAGCAGTTTACATGAATTATTTGTTGGAAGTGAAAACAAAAGGTTGTTCTTTTGTATCGCTTTTCTGCTTTCTCACCTGATGGTAGCTAGCTCGGATGTTCCAATTTAACATAAAAATTCATCCCTTATCACTCATTTTGTCACTCTTCTGCATATGAAAAGGTTGAAAGATTATTATTTACCGACAAGAATTAAATATATGGAGAAGAAGTGAATGACTTCAATCTCTAATCATGCATGTCTTTAGCATCTAATTAAAATTTCTTTCACATTAGTGTTTTGTCATAGAAGACTAGTATTGCTTACAATTTACAAGCTCCGACTGCGTAGGCTGATTATTTGGTTCTATAATCTTTAGCAAACTCATGTGCACTCTAGAGTATTAACACAACAATGGCCAAAAAAAAATTTGAGAAATATTTTCGTTGTTATAGTATTAACACGACGATGTTCTATTTAACTGAGATGCTCATTCGAATGTTTTCATTCATTTTCTCCGTGGAATATAGATTATGATTATCATTTCTGTTTTCTTACATGTACTGCAATTCTTGGACAACAGCAAGTTTTTGACTAAACCCTTTGGAGGAAATGGAAGATCTTTGTACTTGGCAGAATTTACTTAATTATTTCTTTCTTGGAAGATGCCTGCTTAATTATTGGATTTTTGGATGAGAAACGTAAATCAAGATGATGTCTAGAAAAAGGCCTAAATTTCAGCTGAATCTGCTTGGTGCCACTTATGTTTGCTAAATCTACTTCTCCTCAATATACCTCTTTCTGGTTTATTATTATTTACATTAATGAATCAGTTTTTGTTGGTTATTATGATTCGTAAGTTGTCAATTAAATTTTAGTAGACACTTATTCTAATTTTTTTTTTATAATCTTCCCATCTGCAGCTAGCTGAAATACCCGAGTCATGGATGAATTGTGTACTAGCAAAATGTATGAACATGATAGAAAAATTTCCGGAAATCTCCTGCACAATTAGCATCCAATTGCTTCGATTTTCAAATGGCATAAATCAGCCAATCCCAGGAATAAGATGCTTCCAGTGGAATGCTTGCAAAATTAACAGAGTATTGGAGTTGCCATAATCAAGCTGTATATATCATATATGTTGTTCTTTGATTCGCAGAGTGTTGGTTGGGCAGGTGCTTTTTTCTTTGTCATGGTAACCAATGTTACAACATCGTGCATATCATCTTGTAAATTATTAAATTTTGAGACCTTAACTGATACGTGGACATTTCTGTTTTGAAAATAAAACTGATGATATGGTAAGATATTACACTATCGATGTTTATGCAGACTCGTGTCCCTAAAGTAAGAAATGTCTTATGGTTATTAGTGAATTTCAATAAATTAGATTTTTGCTTCATGTTAAGAAATTGTGTATTTCCTAAAAAAGTATCTATATTTTAGCTAAATAGAAATTAGCAAAAAAGAGATGTTATTTAAATTTCCTGCACATCTAGTAAGGCCCTGCTAAGGCTACAACCATTACTGCTACATGTAATTGACATTGTTTCTTCTTCCTGGATCTAGACTATTCATCACTATTCCTGGATCCAGACATTAATTCACCGTTACCACTCTGCAAATGGGTACATCATTTAGCAACAACCTCTTTCCGTGTTTTTCAGTACACACTTGCCTCTAGTTGGCAGGGGCAGCGGCAGCACTGAAAGCACGGGATAAGAGACCTTACACGACAGATCTTACACACCCCCAAATTTATATCTTTAGAATTTTATACATACCGGAATTTTGTTCATTTGGTTGCAAGTCTAATACCCAGGAAGTGCAAATACCTAGAAGGTAGATTTTAGAAGAAGTTTATTTAACATTTATAAGGTAAATGAAAGTTCCAGGAAAGTTAAAATACCCACACAGTGTGGGAAGTTGCTTACTAAGGCTCCTCGTATTAACTTGCACTACCTGTAGGAAGTTAATACCCATATACTAACCAAATACTAATTTTTTCAATTTCCTAAACATTACAATTTTCATAGTATTATAATAGATGATAACTTTTATACATAAAAAAATAGTTCTTTAATGTAAATTTATTACGGTATATATTTTTTTGAAATGTATTTTCAGTATTATATTTAATATATAAAAAATAATATAAATTTATATGAATCACATTTAAAGGGCCAGTGATAAAATTTTGCCCAGGACCACGAAATACTTTAAAGGCATCTCCAAGAGAGAGTGTCAGGAGATGCCAAAATTACTAGCATGATATGTTTTGACACCCTTATTAGCACTTTATTAAAATTTGTGGTATGTCATTGGGATGCAAATGAGTTGACATGGGTGGCAACTTGGGTTGCCTAAAATTGGCATCCTTAGGGTGCCAAATTTATCCGGGGTCACAAATTCAATGATGTATAAAATATTATTTCTCTAATATAATTTTATTTAGCATTGTTTTTGTTAGATTAATGAAGCCAATCATTGATTTTTTTTTTGAAATAAGGGTTTAAAAATGATATGGAATAGAAATAATATAAAATATATTATTTTTAATTATGTAGCAAAAGTGGCACCCCGTCAAAGATTATGTGATACGCCCTTACCTGTCAGAGATAGATAATAGTAACAGAGGAGTGGTCCAAAGTAATAGCACTAAAGACATGAAAGTACTTTAAAGCAATTCTAACATGAATGAAAGACCAAAGAATCATCAATATCACTTCACCTCTGGAAAAATATGTTTTTGACAGGGTTAACATGTAATTGAACACATATTAGATAAAATTAATTGTTTCCGGATTGTGCATAATTATACTTAAAAGTCTACCTTATGTACTGATTTTATCACTGGACTAGTAAATAAATCAACAAGTTCAAGCTAAATAACATTTCACTAAAAAGATGATAATTGAGAATAGGAACAACCCAGATGAAGCAGAGAAATACACAAATATAAGTTATAGCAAAAAGAAATGAAAGAAAAGCAACCAAGATTACAGTAGTCTACTAGATTGAAAAATGTTCAAGAGCAGAATAGTTAGGGCAGGAATAGTTCTCAATGTCCAGATCGCTTATACCACTCGATGATAATTTACTGAACCCCTTCACAGAAATAAGGCTCTCGGTATGCCTATAAAATGAATTAATATACCAACTACCTGGAAGTTGAATCCTATGTGTCTTGGTATCTCTCTTTCTATGGTTAAAGATTGAACTTCTTTGTCCAAGACACAATGCCCCACCCAAAATCATCATCATCATCATCATCATCATCATCATCATCATCATCATCTATTGTCCACAAACTAAGTGATTCATCATTACCGTGTCGCAAGATTAGAGTCGCACAACCTTGAAATTCAAAAACTTTGGGCTCCCACTTTTTTATCTGCAGTTCACGATTTATACTACAATTACTAGGCAATGGAACAGGTTTTAATATCTTGTTATTCAATTGGAACGAAATTGGGCCATGGCTACCGTTCATATATAGTACCCTTTTTATAACAGGGCCGCTTGTTATTTTATTGTAACGAGTGTAGATCACAGTTCTTAGATTTGCTTCATCAACTTGGATCTCTATCCAACAATCCGATTTTGTGGAATAAAGCTCTGCTCCTACTGTAAATTTCTGCCATGGAGTGCCTGAATTGCGGGTATAAAATAAAAGCCTTAGAACTTTGTAGTCATTAGAGAGAGAGTCAAATAAAACCCCATGCAAACTAAATGCACTTCATGTTCTTTATTTTTAGGGTTAAGGAGTATTTTTCCCTGCCTTGTTGACGGGTTCCAGAGGTAAATTTTGGTAGCATGGATATCGGTTAGACACAGAAGGCATTACATGAAGTAGAACTATGATCCGGAGCTGGACACGATGAGGGAATATGAATATTATTAACAGATATTTTGAAAAAAATTAAAGATAAGAGAGACAGTCTGATAAGAACCACCTTTCTGGTCGTAAACAGTGGCAGATGTCAATACTGAAGGTCTTTTGTGGGAATTTGTGAGGTGAGTTTGAATAAAATCGGGGTCTAAAGTAATGGACAGCCACCTCTTGCAAACCAATTTGTATTGGAGCAAATGTTTTACGAGAAACCATGAAAGTATTTTTGTTACAAGTTCTTCAGGCAGATAATGCATTGTCGATGTTTCCATGTCAATGGAAGAAATCCTATCGCCAAATGTGTACATAAAGAGCTTAAAAAACCCTAACGTCAATTTTTTATGTCGTCATATGATCCCAATTTCGTGCCCCGCGTAAGAACCCTAGTTATAGGTAATGGTGAAATCGAGTGCTATATATAAAGATAATTAATTAGGACTTGAGATAGGATTCGGATCCTATAGATAATTTATTAGGACTTGAGATATGATTCAGATCCTATTTTATAAATTTCTGGTTATTCAATTCAAATTTGAATTCAATTTCTTATGAATTTTTCATATCTACTCGAATTTGAGCAGCAAAATACATATTTGGGAATTATTTGTTAGAAATAGGTTAAATATCAATCAGGTCATTGAATGTATTTCAAAAATTCAAGTAGGTCACTATTAACAAATTTGATTCGAGCTGAGTATCAATTAATTTAATTTAATTATTATATTAAAATTAAAAATTAAAATTATCCAAAATTGAAAATCAATAATATACATCGGTAAATCTCGTTTATGGATTAATATGGTTATTAAACCTTAACATTTGGCTCAAGAAATCATTAAAAAATATGACTTGGATTCTTTAAATTCTCACTATTGGAAGAATCAAATTCAGATTTCATCACGATTTCTTAAGTCACATAAGAGTTTTACTAATGCTATTGAAATCCAAAAAGTGCTCTCCACACCTATACCATTATTTAATTTTGAATAATTTAAAATTTTAACTTTAACATAATAATAAAATTAAGTTAATTAATGATTTGTAAATTATAAGTGATATGCTTAAGTTTTTTGGGCGCAATCAGTCATTTATTTTATAGTTAAATTTTTTAAATACTTTCAACAAATGAGAAATGATCATATATTTTTTGATTTAAAACCAAAATTTGTGACAAAAATTCGCATAATTTCTATTTTATTTTTAATATATTTAACATCATATATCTATTGTAATTATTAGAATATATTTAATCCAAAACTCTTTTTTAACACTTTTGTACATAGAAACTGTTATAGAGAGAATTTCGTATAACAGCATCGCGGTGGTTAATGGGTGGAACAAGGAACAAGGACGGTATTTGAAGGCGGAGGAAGGTTATGTATGGTGGTGGCTGAGCTTGTATGTTGACTCCTTAAGAAAGAATAGGGTTTGTTATTCTCTATCAAGTGTCGACTCATATCTCATACAAGGGCCTACGTACCCTTTTTGTATGGATCAAGCCTCACGTAGTTTTTGGGGAACAAGTCACATAGACTAGGCTTAGGGTTCTCCAACCCGTGCAGCCCAAGCCCATGATAAAGTCAGTCCTTCAGCCAATTAGTCACGTAAATCTCGACTGGCTCCACACGCTTCCTAAAATATTGCAGCATCTCTGCGTTTCTTCCCGTAATTGTAGGAATAACCCGTGTCAGCCCCGAAACCTACGAGCAACTCAGTCATCTATGAGTCACTTTCCATGTTGCACACAAAGTCCTTTAATGTGGGTCGGCCTGGTCACCTCGGCCCGCACCGCCTTCCTTTTCGATTAATAAATATAATGTTACCTATGTTTTCATAAGATGTGGGCTCATGGGCCCAGCCCGCGTGTGGGCACCTGAGCCCAGCTCGCGCGTGGGCACCTGAGCCCACCTCGCGTGTGAACACCTGAGCCCGGTTCGCGTATGAGAGCCCAGATGGCAAGTGTGAGCCCACCTTACATGTGTGAGCCCAACTCGCATGTCATGAGCCCAGCCCGCATGTGCTGGCTTAAGTCACATTAATCCATGGTTCTAGCCCACACACGAGAGTACAGCTATTCAATGCACCTACAGGGACCTGTTTAGGGCCCATGACCGAAAGCGGGCATAACAACTACCCCCAAAATTCCTGGTCGCATCTTGAGGCTAGGAATTTTTCCAGCATTAGCTTTTTATTGCCCCGCAAGCGCGAGCCCACGAGGTCGCACCAAACGGCCTCACGTGCCTCGCCTCGCATGCCTTTCCACAATCATGTGTTTGAACACACGACAGCTGTTGGACAACTGGCGTAGGGATTTGTGCCGTCTCTTGAGATGGCGACACGTGTCCCTTATTCTTTCAATTCATTTCTCACATTTCCAAGAACACTTCTCGAATTGCTGCTCATTTTTCTCAAGGATCTACCACGGTAAAAACTATCATCACCACAAGAACCGTCTACCGGCGGCGATATTCTCCGAGAACAGATTCATCAGGATCATCCTACACTTCACCTACAGGTATCCCTTTGATCCTTAATCATCCATATTCATTCATGTTTGTTCATATGCACCATACGAGCACACACCACCTGTTCGATGCGAGCCCACACACAATCATGATATGCGATGCGAGCCCGTCTGCTAGTTTAGATAATTAGGTGCGATCCCCTGTGAGATGTGAGGACACTTAGGTGCGACCCCATACTTATTTTTTGCTTTCTTTTTAGGGCCACACACTAATTTTCACCATCTTTTAAAGATGTCGAGTGCGTCTTCAGCCTGCTCTTACGGATCGTCTCGCTCTTCCTCGAGCCCGGCTCGCTCCTCTGCCAGCCCGGTTCGTTCTTTAGCCACTCTGTCTTCATTAAATCAATATCCACCCGAGCAGCGAGGCTCAAAGGACTTCCTACGTGAGCTGACTTCCCTCTCTGGTCATCTCAGCCAACCTATTTCCCCTGGTTCTGCTATCACCCCTCAAGGGGCCTTGAACATTGCTAGAGTTGAGAACTCGATGCGAGCAGCCGGCTCCGGCTTGCTAGATATTCATCTCGACCCTAACCCTGAAGACTACACCAGGGAGAAATATATATATATGATTGGAGAAACAGGCTTGTGGACCTCTCCAATATACCAGCTTCCCTTGGGGTGGAGGAGCTGCTAAACCGCGAGCCCCTTCCCTTGGACAAAGAGCGAGCTGAGGAGATTTTAAAAGAAATGGTTGAAGAGAGGGCGTCCCGTATTAGGCAAGCTGCAGCCAATGACCTCGACCCCATTCAGGTCGACTCGGAGTCTACTAACATCTACCTGGGGAGTGCTTATTGTGACACCAAGAAAGGGAGGGAAGGAACCTGTAGCCGCAGAATATCCTATCTTGGGGCTTGAGGGTGAAGAAGACGGCTCGCATCGGTCTTATGACTCCCCTCAGAGCGAGGAGGTGGCAGATGTGACTAGTCAGTATAAAATCTACAACTATAACTACGTCCCCGCGGCCTCTCCTGAGCCCTATGTGCCTCATATCCAGCCCAAGCTTGAGGGTGAAATTATTTTAAAAGGCAGATTATTCCTGATGGGGAGGAGAGCTCAACTGCAACCGAGGAAGTTAAGGTGCTCGCTTGTCGCGATCTGCCTACTTCGCTTACTCAGAAACACCTGGCCGAGCACATTGAGCAGTTCCAGCTCGAGGGCCATGTTGTCTTGCCCCTACCTCACATGAGATGTTATAGGTTCAACCATCCGGAGAATGGGTTGTCCACCTTCCTACTAAGGATAGGAATCTCCTCTCCCATTCACCCCTTTATCAAGGATGTTTGCGAGTACTACCAGCTCGCACCCCTTCAGATCAACCCAAATGGATATCAGGCCGCCCTCACACTGTATATCATGTACCACAAATACGGGTACCCTCCTCTAACCGTGAGGCGGCTGGATTATTTCCTCAATTTGAAGCATTCTCCTAACGACTTTGGGTATTTCTACTTCTCTGTCTAGCCGTGCTTCAACAAGAAGAACCTCATTCACAACGGGCCGAATAACTTAGGAAAATGGAAGAGCCCCTACTTTTATGTCCACGAGGTGCCTCGAGTCCAGACCCACTTTTATTATAATCCATATAAGTCTTCCCCGACCGCTCTCCTTTCCTTCACCATAGTTCTTTCTTTTAACAAAAAATGTTTTTTATTTATCTCCAGCCACCCTGCCTCGCATTGTCCTTGTGGGACAAGAAAAAATAAACGCGGACAAACTTCTAGATCTTCCCAAGGCGGACATGGATATTCGAAAACTCATAACGACCTCAAACCTGGTCACGTGTGGGTTTTTGAAGGAAGGAGTGAGGCTGACTCCTCAAAAGAAGAAATCTAAGAAGAGGGCCAGAAAGGGTAAGAACATCGGGCCCCATATGTGAGCCTGTCTGCTCGCATGTGCGAGCTCGTGTGCTCGCATATTTACATTTCCTGCATGCATCTCACTTTGCATTGCACTTTAATTCTCTGTATTTATTATCTGCTCGCATTATCTTCTTTCCATTGCATCTCGTCGTGAGTCACTTTATTATTTTATTATTTTCTTTTTCAGAAATGGCCATCTCCCCTATCCCCTTTTTGGAAGAGGCAGAGCAAGTTGCGGCCTCAGGCCAAGTTTTGCCCGTGGCTGCGACCACATGGGTTCGCTCTCAAGTCCCCCCTCCAGCTCGCATGACTAATCTTACTGAGCATCTCAAAGGCTCAGGGCCTTCTCCTCGGCTAAAAAGGCATCGAGGTCACAAAGAGGGAAAAACCGTCGAGCCAGACCCGAAAAAGGCTGCTCCATCTGATGCCCCTCTCCCCACTTATTCTTCTTCCAACATGGTCGCGACAACCTTTGGTCGGCTCGCTCAAACTCACATCAGCGATCAGGATATGAAGAATTGGTCTTCTTCTTCTCTCGAGGCCAACCAGGACGCACTGAACCGGGTCGTAGCTGAGGTATATTACCGTCAGCTGTCTAGAGCTCGAGAAATGCGAGCCCTCAGCCAGACCAATATAAAGCTGGACTCTAAGGTCAAGTCTCTTCAGAGCAAGGTCGTCGAGCACGGGCAGGAGAAAGTCACATTGGTGAATAATTATAATCAAAAGATGCTCGACTTGAATGCTGCTCACGAGAAGGCTTTAAGGGAGCAGAGGGAGGCTCATGACTTGGCCGCGGAAGCATGGAAGAAGGAGAAGGATAGCCTCGAGGAGAGGGTGCTCGAGCTGGAGGGGTCAGTTTCTGCCTTGACCTCGGGCCGTGAGGCCGCCCTCGCCGATGCCAGGAACCTAGGGGCCAGGAACTTCATGAAGATCTTTATCAGTAAGGTTCCTGACTTTGATTGGGTGGCTCTGGGCACGGGCACAGCTAGGCATGTTGAAAAGCTAAAGTTATAGATGGAAAGGGACGCTCAGATTGCTGAGGAGGCCCGGCTCGCAGCTGAGCAGGCCCGGCTCGCGGCTGATCAAGCTAGCAAGGAGGTTGAGGCTGAGAAGCCTTAGATTAATTTTATTTTAGAACTAGAATTTTGACTGGGTAAGCGGGCACCCTTCTCGCCTCGCATTTGTATTTGAAATATTGTGCCTTGGAGCATAACCTATTTATCTCTTGTTTGTATAAAATTCCAAGTCCTTTGTGCCCGCATTTATCTTTTGTACTAGCTGGTTTTCTTTATTTTGTGTAAATTAGCATGCCCCTACTGACCAAAAGCTATCATAGCCCTGGTCGCGTATGGCGGGTATTACACCTTCACAGCGAGCCGAGCTCATAAGCTCGCATTCATGTTCAATTAAGTAAAAATCAATGATAATTTAAGTAGCGCGGGCTCGCATTATTACTAATTCACAAGTGTTGTAGGTGTGCTCGCATTAGCGGGCCGGGCCTAGGGGCTCACATCTTGTTCCTGTATCTTCTCCTCGCATCATGCGACCCTGGCTATGTTAGAGGGTTGGGCTCCTTGGCCCGCATCTATCAGCATACGAGCCCACGAATATGGGCTCGCATCGCGATCGTCTCTAACTTTTAAGTTAGTTAAGGGGTTTGTGGGCGCCTCTCACTATTTTTATAGTTTTATCTTCATCTTCAATCCGCTTTGTGCTCTTTACTTTTTCAAGCGGGCCAGGGCCCAGCTCGTTCCATAGATTTGTTGTGAAGCGGGTCGGGGCCCGGCTTAACTTGTGATTTTAATATGTTAATAAAATAGCTGTTTTGTCCTCACATGGGCTCCCAAGGATGGGCTCCCTTGCTGGGTATTTTAACCTATTAACAGGAGTTAAAATATCAAGGGCACAAATAGATATCAATCGTTTATTCATAGATAATGGAAAATGAAAGGAGTACATGCTTGTGATCTCAGGGAGGCACCTATATGGTACTACCCCCCGAGACTTAGGAATATTTTAAGATAATACTAAGTCTGAGAAGAAGAATATTACTGATAATACTTACGGAGGTGTTCCACATTCCAGTCTCTCGGGATCAACTTGTCTTGCATATCATTGAGTTGGTAGGTTCCCTCTTAGAGCACTGATTTTATCTTGTAGGGGCCTTCCCAATTTGCCCCAAAGACTCCGTGGCTCACCACCTTGGTGTTTGGCATGACCCGGCGCAGAACCAAATCTCCGACCTTAAAAGTCCGGGCTCGAACCTTACTGTTGTAGTGTCTAGCTGTCCTCTGTTGATATGCTGCTATCCTGATCTGAGCATCTTCCCAAGTTTCTTCAATCATATCCAAATAGAGTTGATGGTTGACCTCATTTGCCTCTAAGTCATAGTTGTCCCTCTGAAAAGATCCTGCCCCTACCTCAACGGGCACCATAGCTTCACACCCATATACCAGAGAAAAAGGGGTCTCTCCAGTTGTAGTTCGGGGAGTCGTGTTGTAAGACCACAAGACCTGGGCGAGCTCCTCCGGCCATGTCCCTTTCTACTCTTCAAGCTTTGCCTTCAAGGTGTTCTTAATGATTTTGTTAACAGCCTCTGTCTGCCCGTTGTTTTGGGGGTGACAAACTGCACTAAAACTCTTCTAAATCCCCAGCTGCTCACAAAATTCTCGCATTTCCTTGCTATCGAACTGTTTCCATTGTCAGATATCAACTTGTAAGGGATGCCATAGCGACACACAATAGTCCTGTGCACAGATTCCTTGAGCTTTTCTAGAGGCTCGGCCTCTGCCCACTTAGTGCAGTAATCCACCGCGACAACGACACACTTGACACCTCCCTTGGCCTTCGGGAGTTCTCCAATTAGATCAATTCCGCACATAGCAAAGGGCCAAGGGCTCATGAGGGATGTGAGGGGAGCCGCGGGGCTGTTATAATAATTGGCGTATCGCTAACACTTATCACAGGCTCGAGAGAATTCAAAGGCATCTTTTTTTATTATTGGCCGATAGTAACCTTGACGGAGGATTTTCTGAGCTAGAGAGCTACCCCCGAGTGATTGCCACAAATGCCCTCATGTACTTCCCTTAGGATATAATTGCATTCATCCCCATCTATACACTTGAGGAGGGGCACACTGAACCCTCTTTTGTATAGGACCCCATCGTATATCACATAGCGGGCTGCCTTGTATCTTATCCTCCTTACCTCATTCTTTTCATCCGGGAGTGAACCTTCTTTTATGTAGGCTAAGATAAGTGTCATCCACGTGGGGCCGAGGTCATTACTGAGGCTGCCCACCTCATGCTCGGGCACACTAGGTTGCCTCTATATGTCAAGGGGCACGACCCCTAGCAGAGTGGCCTCGCGGTGTGAGCCGAGTTTAGCTAGCTTATCCGCGCCTTCATTATGCCCGCGCGGGATTAGTTCCAGCCTCACCTCATTGAACCTTGCGATTATCCTCTACACACACTTCAAGTAGAGCTCCGTTCTTGGCCCCTTAGCTTGATACCCCCCGTTTATTTGATATACCACAATCATGGAGTCACTAAACACATTCAAATTCTCCACCTTCATTTCCAAAGCTAGCTTAAGACCGTTGATCAGGGTTTCATATTCAGCATCATTGTTGGTTGCATGAAAGGCCAGATGGGTCGCGCGTCTGATCTTGTGCGCCTCCACCATCCCCATTAGAGGCTCCATCCACAAATAGGCTCCACCATGGGGCACTATTTTGGTTTTCCAGCCCGACTTCTTCTGTGCTAGGTATGACAACAAGGGCTCCCGGCTCCACTTCTTGATGTGGAGGAAATTCTATAACAAAATTGGTCAGGGCTTGGCCTTTGATTGCGGTCCTTGGCTTATAATCCACCTCGAATTGGCCGAGCTCAACCATCCACTTCAGCATTCAACCAGAAGACTCCGGTTTGTGCATTACTTGCCTGAGGGGGTAGGAGGTTCGCACTTCTACCCTGTACGCCTAAAAATAGGGCCTGAGCTTTCGGAAGGCCAGGATTAGAGCGTATGCTAACTTCTCAAACCAATACCGCACTTACTGCAAAGTCAGAGACGGCCAAGTATAGGACCAAAGTCTCTCCTTCCTTTGGGTTGGACAGCATTGGAGGGCTGCTGAGATACTTCTTTATGTTCTGAAAGGCTTCTTCACACTTTTCTGTCCACTCAAAATTCCTCCCCACTCCTTTAATCGCTTTGAAGAAATCCTGGCATTTGTCGGAGGACTTTGAGACGAAGCGGTTTAAGACAGCCACTCGCCCCGTTAAGCTTTTGACGTCCTTCACCCGTCGGGAGATCTCATCTCGAGTAGGGCTCGTATCTTGGCGGGGTTGGCCTCAATGCCCCTATGGTTGACAATAAATCCCAAAAACTTCCCTGACTCAACCTCGAACACACATTTCTGTGGGTTGAGCTTCATCCTGTACTCCCTTAGGATCTGGAACATGTCCGATAGGTGACGGGCATGATCCTTTGCTTCCTTTGACTTCACAAGCATGTCATCTACATAGGCCTCCATAGTCTTCCCCAACTGATGTTTGAACATCTTGTTCACCAGCCTTTGATAGGTTTCCCCGCATTAAGGAGCCCGAAAGGCATCCCGATATAACAATAGAGGCCCCGATCAGTGATGAAGGAGGTGTGCTCCTGATCTGGCCCATACATTTGGATTTGGTTATATCCCGAATAAACATCCATAAAACTAAGTAGTGCGTGCCCAGCTGTAGAGTCAACCAGCTGGTCGATTCGGGGTAGAGAAAAACTATCCTTCGGGAAAGCTTTGTTCAGGTCGGTAAAGTCCACACATATCCTCCATTTGCCATTAGACTTCTTGACAAGCACAGGGTTGGCCAGCCACATGTGGTAGAAGGCTTCCCTTACAAGCCCTGCCTCAATTAGTCTATCTACTTCTTCTCTGAGGACCTCTGCCCTCTCTCCACTAATCGGTCGTCTCTTCTGTCTGACCCCCTTCTTTTTCGGGTCCAAGTTGAGCCGGTGGCACATGACATTCGGGCCAATCCCTATCATATCAGAGTGTGACCATGCAAAGACATCCAAATTTCTCCTTAGGAAGCGGGCTAGATCCTCCCTTAAGTAAGGACTTAAGTTAGAGCCTATTCTAAGTACCTTGGAGGGATCATTTGGGTCTACCAAGATCGGGATTGTGTCATCTGCGGCCCCAACCCTCTCAACCATTGGGGGCATTTTTGGATCTAAGTCTGCTCGAGCCTCACTAGATTCTCTCACTTCCGTGATTGTTAAGCCTTCCATATCCTCGAGCTCAGGCCGGTGAGCTCGGGCCGAATTTATCAAGCGTTCAGAGGTCGTAGTAACAGTGCGAGTGATTCCATTGGGCAGATCCATAGTTGTTGTTATTTCTTCGTGTGCCCATTTCCCTTTCCCGAGTCTTGCAGCGATTTATTCTGGGCTCTCTTCTTCATCACTTGCCTCTTTCACAACTCCTTCTTATATCAACGTGATGGGCTGAGAGGCTTCCATCAGCAAGGCCCCTAAGCGTGGTTCCAACTGAATCCCCATGTGCTCGAAATAGTTCTCGAGCAACTCCTCGATTGAAATCAGGTTACAAGTCTCGTGTCCCTCAGGGCGTACTCTCTTCCTGCCATCTGCCTCTTCCATGAGGACATCGTCTTCACCCGGTTGGACCATCTCATTTGATGCATTTTCTGACTCGGCCGCCCTGAGTGCCTGGTTGTAGCAGACCCTCGATTCATATTGACAACTCTTCAAGAAGCCTACCCCCGTGGGGGTTGGGAATTTTACCGTCATGTGATGGATCGAGGTCACCATCCTCATTACCCTCATAAGGGGTCTACCCACTATAACATTGTAGGCACAAGGCTGATCTACAACCGTGAACATAGCGATCTGGGTGGCCACATAGGGCTCTTCTCCTATGGTAATTGGGAGCCGAATTTTCCCTTTTACTCCGATTGAGTTCCCCGTGAACCCGTATAGATGTCCACCTGTCGAGGTTAATTCTCTATCCAACAATCCCAGCTTCTTGTAGGCATCATAAGTCAAAATGTCAGTCGAGCTCCCGGTATCCACCATTGCTCGGTGAATATTCACCGTCTTAATATTCATTTTTATAACTAGGGCATCTGTATGAGGGTAATGCACCCATTTGGCATCGTTCTCCTTAAACACGATGTCATCAACCTCCCTTTCAAAGAGCTCTGGGGGCCTTTGCCTCAGATGGTTGACGTTAGTGAGGGGCTTATCCTTTGCTTCTCAGGAATACCTATCCATCGCCTTCCGGCTGTCTCCGCCAATGTGAGACCCGCCTAGAATAATATCAATACTTCTGGCCCATGGTACCCTCTCTTTATCTTCTGGGGGTGGAGGAGGGACGGTATGATAATCAGTTTCGTGCCTTCGAACCTCCTTGACAACCAATTATGTAAGCTTCCCTTGCCTTATCAATGTCTCGATTTCATCCTTCAATTGTCTACAATCAGTTGTATCGTGCCCCGTGGCCTCATGGCAATACTTCGAAGTGTCCCTCTTGTTATAGTCTGTGAGAAGGATTGCCTTTCTGAATACCCCCTTCCCAACATAGGTAGCATATATGTGGTCGATAGAGGCTACCAGAGCGGTGTGTGTTTTCCATTTGCTTGTATAAGGTCTCCCCGAATCTTTGTTTGTCTCTTTACCTCGGGCAGAATATTTGGGGCTTGAGCTATGCCGATACGTCTTTCTCCTCTCATCAAGGCTCGAAGACCGGTCTCTCTTATCTCGATAGTTCTCGCTGATTTTCAGCTCTCTCATCGACTTCTCTACCCTCTTAAAGGGTTCAGCTTGCTCTTAGAACTCGGCCAAGATTCTCGGCTCACTCGCCTGGAGGCTCTTCCAGAATTTCGACCCTTCTTTCAACCCTGCAATCAAGAAATTCTTGATGGTCTCCTCATTGGGATAAAAGGCCCCAGGTCGTCTTTCAAGCGAGCGGTGGACTTGATTTTACCAAAGACGATGAGAAAGTGAAGCCCGATCACGAGTATCTTTTAAAGCCGAAGGGTAGGAAAAGAACCCGACCGGTATTATTAAAAAAATAGAGGAAGCAGAACCAAGTTACTAGATAACTTAGGTCTATGTCAATTTACTGGCTCCCCTCACTTTGGGAACTTCGGCGTTGAACAAACGAAAGTATTCTGCCAGGGGCTCCGCCTCCCTTTGCTTGATGTTGGCTAACGTGGCCACAGGAGGTGTGTAGTGGAGGGTGGACTGGAATTGTCTGACGAACAGGTCCTCCAATTGCTGCCATGTCCTTATGATAGCAGGCCCCAACTTGGAGAACCATTGTTGGGCACTACCTTTGAGTGATGCCGCGAAGAGTCTGCAACGGGTCATCTCCGACACCTAATAGACTTCCATTTCAGTGTTAAATTGTATAAGGTATTCCGCCGGGTCGGCTTCGTCATTGAATAGAAGGTCGGGGTTGTGCCTAAATACCCGAGGCAGGGGGGATGATCGGATGACAGCCGTGAACAGAGAAGGGGCAGCTGAGGTTGGGGGTCCCCTCTTCTCTCCCTCCATCTCATCTAAGATCCTCCTCGAGTCTCTTAATCTAACAACTTCTCCTTCTCTGTCACCACCCGCGTTACTCGAATGGTGTGAGCCTTGAGGTCGCTCGCGGCGTTCCCCTCCACCAGCTCGCACTTGTGACTCCTCTTCATGATTGTCTCTCCGTCTACATCGCTCCTCCCTCCCGGGCGGGGTGCACTGACGTTTTTCGGGAGGGGTCGCCGCGCGCTCTCTTTTTGAGCTTCTCTGATCCACGGGCTCTTTTTCTTCTCTCTCTTTCTTGCAATTCTCTAACTTAAGCCTGAGGTCATGCTCGCTTAGCTTTTTACCCACACGGTCTAGCACACTAGTCGACCTTGCCTCAGATGAAGCTGGCTTCTGCCCCGATCTCTTAGAGATCTGGCTGCCCCGCTCATCATGACCTTGGGATATATCATTCTTTTCATGCGATGCCTCTTTATTCTGCTTAGTCTCAGTTGCCGCGTCATCAAAATCTTGGATCAGCCTCTTTTGAGGACATTTGCCCTTCCAGCTACGCTGAGAGACCTTGAGGCGGCGAGCCTTACTCTTGGCGTTCTGGACCGAGCTTCTCTCTACCCTTGACATCCGGACGTTGATCTGATTCATCTGATCGGCTAACTCTTCGAGATACGTCATGACCGCCTGCCCATCCACGATTGTGATTGGCGGAGGTGGCGCCTGATTCTCTGGGGACGTGTGCTCGACCTCGTTCTGGTCCTTCTTCTTGCCCCCGCTTCCTGGTGTCGCCTCTTGTTTGCCTTCTTTGGTCATCCTTTCTCTTTTAGATGAAATTCGCCATCCTTCTAGCACTAATTGTTATAGGGAGAATTTCGTATAACAGTGTTGCGGAGGTTAATGGGTGGAACAAGGATCAAGGACGGTGTTTGAAGGCGGAGGAAGGTTATGTATGGTGGTGGTTGTGCTTGTATGTTGACTCCTTAAGAAAGAATAGGGTTTGTTATTCTCTATCAAGTGTCGACTCATATCTCATACAAGTGCCTACATACCCTATTTATAGGGATCAAGCCTCACGTAGTTCTTGGTGAACAAGTCACATAGGCTAAGGTTAAGGTTCTCCAACCCGTGCAGCCCAAGCCCATGATAAAGTCAGGCCTTCAGCCAATTAGTCACGTAAATCTCGACCGGCTCCACACGCTTCCTACAATCTCGCGGCATCTCCGCGTTTCTTCCCGTAATTGTAGGAATAACCCGTGTCAGCCCCGAAACCTACGAGCAACTCAGTCATCTATGAGTTACTTTCCATGTTTGACACAAAATCCTTGATGCGGGCCGGCCTGGTCACCTCGGCCCACACCGCCTTCCTTTTCGATTAATAAATACAATGTTATCTCTGTTTTCATAAGATGTGGGCTCATGGGCCCAGCCCGCGTGTGGGCACCTGAGCCCAGCTCGCGCGTGGGCACCTAAGCCCACCTCGCGTGTGAACACCTGAGCCCGGCTCGCGTGTGAGAGCCCAGATGGCAAGTGTGAGCCCACCTTACATGTGTGAGCCCAGCTCGGATATCATGAGCCCAACCCGCATGTGCTGACTCAAATCACATTAATCCATGATTATAGCCCACACACGAGAGTTCAGCTATTCAATACACCTACAGGGACCTGTTTAGGACCCATAACTGAAAGCGGACATAACAGAAACAAGCAACTTACACCTTGTACTTTGGAATTAAATTAATTTTATACCACTTATATCATCTAAAACGTTACTGTAATTAAATGATCAAAGATAGTAATGGTTCAAAAAAAATTCGCATGTGTTAAAAAATCAGAAATTGTATTTATCCGATAAATCCGATATAGACATCGAATAATGATAAGTCATATAATAGAGAATTAATTAAAATGATTAATCAGATGATTTATTGAAATAAATTAGTTAACATTTTAGTAAATTTTAATGTAAAGTCCGATTACACACTCTAGAATGCTTCATTTACGAAAGCTCAACTTTGTTGTGGGCGTCTGTTGAAATTCTCTACAATGTTAGGATGCATTTTCTAATAATACTGGCTTACAAACTTTGTTATGAATTTGAATGGCTCTGGCAACAAAACTGATTCCTCTCCTTGCTCACAAGGACAGGCATCGCAGAATCTATGTTTTTTAATTGATTCGAATATTTTAGAACAATTATATATTCGGCACCTGGAGCACATGTTTGGCACTTTTAATTTGCATAGATTGTTCTCCAAATTTTAGTCAGTGCACAACGGACTTCTCTCTCTACATATATATGCAAGAATGCAAGAGTGAATATGCTTATATTAGGAAAAACAGGCAGTGGAAGAGAGCCATATATATGATGATCGTCTAATGTCCTTAACGATCCATTTTTTATAGCAATGCAAGATTATAGCAAGGCGACTTTCAAATTCAAATACATTTGACGTTGCTTTTACAAACTTCATATAAGCGCCAATGAAGTGTTACTGCAATGATTGAGCTCTTTTACCTTGCTGGAGGTTAGGAGTTCACTCCTGACGTGTGCATGTGTATTCAATTAGCATAAACAAAAAAAAATCTTAATATAATCAGGGAGCGAAACTGGTTTAAATTGTTGGGTATAATTCTAACTACACAGCAACAATGGGCAGTTATATATATATATAATAACAAGAACAAGGCAAATAACCAAATAACCAACTAACGAAACAAAACACGAAGGCAATAATAAATTATAAAGACTATAATTGACAAAGAAAGTAAAGAAAACTTATCTCTTATCGCTTTCCAAATTCTGATAAGAAGAAGAACATAACAGCTGAGTCGCCAAACCCTTTAAGAGGACTTGACTGTTCTAGAAGAGATTATTGCCCCCCACTTAAGATGTGATGGAATGCAGTAATATCACTTCCAGGATAAAACAACAACAGATCAATCTGGCCACAGAACCAACAATGATCAACGGCGACTCGCACCTCAGTTTGCCCATAAAACCTATGCAACTCATATATGTTTGCGAGGTAGGCACATAGACTTGTATCATTTTAATCTCAAGTATACCTCTCAATATATAGGCATCTCAAGTTGCTCTTCTTCTATTTTACTCGATGTGGTACACCAAGTAACAAAACAGAAAAGTAAACAAAATGGGTTTTCCTTATTATTTATATTATATCCTCATTAATTAATATTAATATTACAAAATATATTCAGAGTATGATTAAAATAATCCTTGCTCAATATATTTTATATTAATAAATAAATAATCAATATAATTAATTAAAATTGTAATAGAAAAGAAAAATATAAGAGTTTCCACTAGCACTATGCCACACAAGCTTTCCACTTATGCTAGTAGTTGTAAACAACACTAACACAAGATGCTATATAAACTCAATATCTTTCTTTTACAATACCAATGTGGGATAAAATCCCCATAACCCATTTCAAACAAGCAACTTTGTCTCAATATATTTATGGATTCCACTATAAAAATATCTTAGATCCAAATATGAAAGTTTAAGTCCTCATGTCAAGGAACAACCTCCAAGTGTTAGTTTCCGGAAATCATATCAAGAACATATATAAAATATGCCTCAAACTTTCCATTTTCTAACAATCCCCCACAAATCCATAATTAAATTGCATACCAGATTTTATCATGACTTGCTTTTCAGAGTCGGTACCCTCCCGGGTTTGAACCCTCCTAAGTCCTCTACTTCGATGGCTACCAGATACAGATGGAATGTTTCACCTTGAATCTTTATCCGTTGGGTGTAACCTCACTCCATAGACGACGATAAGTCAAAGGCTATGGTGCCAATCTATGGCTTTGAGACGTTAATGGTCATGTCTCGATCCTGTTCGTCGAATGTTTCGAGGAATAACTTTTTCCTCTAATTGCGACCACACAATTACATTCGCTTAGCTGGGCATCTCCAGAGATGTACTGATATCATCTCGTCAAACGACTTGACCCCATTCAGAGTTCAAATAACTCTTGCTAACTAGCAGTTCAAGTACCTCTTAAGGTTTATAGGGGATAAACTCAGATACATAAGTATCTAAATGTATATGGTAGAGGTACTACCAATTCATCCTTACAACTTGTTATTACCACATTGAATACACTTCGAGGGATCTCCTCTCAGGTGTATTGGGTTCCCGCTGTTGATGAATTATGATGGATTACCAGTCTCATCCCCAACCTCGACTTAAGGACTATAGCATGCTCAAGCCCTTTAGTCAGCGGATCAGCTATATTATCCTGAGTTCTTATGAACTCTATAGCAATAATCCTACCATAAACAAGACCCTTTATAGACTTTAGTCTAACTTGGATGTGTCTCTTTGTTTTAGTATTATACTTTACACTTCTGACTTTGTCGATAGTTGTACGACTATCACAATGAACAGAAATGGCAGGAAGCGGCTTGCTTACTACAGGTAACATACTCATGAGTCCATGTAACCATTCAGCCTCCGTCCCTGTGGCATCAAGTGCACACAACTCAGCCTCAAAAGTAGACCAAGTAATCAAAGTCTGTCTAGAAGACTTCCAAGACACTGCTCCACCCGCAAGGGTAAACACATATCCAGTCACTCCATTGGAACCAGATTTCTTAGCTATCCAACTTGCATCATTTTACCCTTCGAGTACCCCCGGAAATCTCCAGTAATGCAAGCCAAGGGAAATAGTTCCCTTCAGATATCTAAGAACTCTATCCAGTGCCTCCCAATGAGTCTTGTTTGGACAGCTTGTATATCTAGCCAACTTAGACACAGAATAAGAAATATCTGGCCTAGTCACATTAGCAAGATATTGCAAACTCCCAATAATCTGAGAATACTTTAACTGAGACACAGGAACTCCTGAACTATTCTTGACTAAGGCAACTTTTGAATCATATGGTGTACTAGCGATTCTACAATTTGAATAACCGTACTTCTCAAGTATAGATTTCTCTATATAATGAGACTGTGACAAAGTTATTCCATCAGTTGACTGAGTCAACTTGATCCCAAGAATCACACTAGCCTCACCCCATATCCTTCATCTCAAAGTGCCTCTTCAAGAAACTCTTTGTCTCGTTAATAATCTCAATATTGGTTCCAAACAACAAGATATCATCTACATACAAGCACACGATCACACAATCATTACCTCTAACCTTATAGTAGACACACTTGTTACTTTCATTAACTAAAAACTCGAAGTCTAAAACAGTTTCATCAAACTTTTTATGCCAGTCTATAGGTGCTTGTTTAAGGCCATAGATGGACTTGACTAGTCTACATACTTTCCTCTCATTACCAGAAGCAACAAATCCCTCAGGCTGATCCATATAAATCTCTTCTTCAAGGTCACCATGAAGAAAAGATGTCTTTACATCCATTTGATGGATGATAAGACCATGTACAGAAGCCAATGCAATAAGCATTCTGATTGTTGTCATTCGGGCAACTGGAGAATATGTATCAAAATAATCAATGCCTTCCCTTTGCCTAAAGCCCTTAGCAACTAGCCTAGCCTTGTACTTATCTATTGAGCCGTCAGGGTTTAGCTTCCTCTTGAAGATCCATTTACATTCAATAGTAGAACACCCAGGAGGGAGATCAACTAACTCCCATGTTCCGTTTGAAATAATTAAATTAATTTCACTATTTACAGCGCCTTTCCCATGCCTTGACTCCGAAGAATCCTTGGCTTGACGGAAAGTTAAAGGCTCATCCTTGACATTGTAAGTGTTAAAGTCACTTCCAAAGTCCTTGACTACCTTTGCACGCTTACTCCTTCTAGGTTCCTCTACTTCGTTAGGAGTAGAGCTACTACCAGAATCCACCCCCATATTTGACATCTTTTCCACATGATCGGGAATGGAACTCGATGTGTGAGTGGGATCATCCTCACAACTACCCAAAGGTATACCGGTCTTCATAGGGAATACTTCCTCAAAGAAAGTTGCATCACGAATCTCAACTATCGTATTCGCCATAATATCATCTATGTCAGATTTTAATACTAAAAATCTCATAGCAGTTGTGGTTTCAAGATAGCCCAGAAAGATACAATCAACAGTTTTCAGACCCAGTTTCTTTCTCTTGTGTTCAGGGACAAGCACCTTAGCAAGACACCCCCACACACGAAGATAACTCAAATTTGTCATACGCTTTCTCCATAATTCATATGGTGTCTTGTCCATATGTTTCAGAGGGACTCTATTCAGAATATGGCAAGCCATATTCAGAGCATCTCCCTACATGTACTTAGGCAACCCAGAATTAATTAGCATATTGTTAATCATTTCTTTAAAAATTCTGTTCTTTCGTTCTGCCACCCCATTAGACTCAGGTGTGTATGGTGGAGTAACCTCATGAATATACCCTTGTTTGCGCAAAGTTCATTAAACAAGGTACTCGTATACTCACTACCTGTATCAGATCTCAAACATTTAAGTATTTTGGTCGTTTTGTGTTTCAACTTCATTTTTATACATAATGAATTTATTTAGTGCTTTATCCTTATGTTTAAGCAAATAAACATAACAATATCTACTACAATCATCTATAAAGGTAATAAAATATCTACAATGATCTTTAGTCAACACACCACCAAATTCACATATATCTGAGTGCACTAAATCTAGCAAGTCTGAATCATTAACAACATTATGAAAAGGTTTCCTTGTTTGTTTAGCAGTTACATACACTTGAAACTTAGATTTCTTATCAATGGCGTGCTTTGGAATCAACTCTATATTCATCATATTCTTTAGAGCTCCAAAATTTAAATGACCAAGTTGTAAGTGCCACAAATCAGATGATTCTACACAATTAACAGAAGGTGCAACACTATCATTACTAAAACCACCCAAAACGGGTTCAACATTTATTAAAAACAAACCATCAGATGCCAAAGAATGTACCAGTATGAGTAATAACTACTTTATTACACTTCAAAGAAAGTTCAAAACCGTTTTTAACTAAACAACTTCCACTTATAATATTTCTACGAATAGAGGGAACATGATGCACTCTAGTGAGAGATAGAATCCTCCCAGAAGCAAACTTCAGGTCCACGTTTCCTATTCCAAGCACTTGTGCAGCACTAGCATTCCCCATCGTCACTGTCACTTCATGACTCTGTTGATAAGATACAAACAAGCTAATATCAGCACAAATATGTACATTAGCTCCAGTATCAATCAACCATTCATGTGACAGATAAGTGGAAAGTAATACAGGGTTGTTAGTAACATACCCGTCATCGGTTCCAGAGGCAACAACCTTACCAACGACCATGTTAGCTACAGGCCCACTTGTGGTTCCAAGTCCAAGCACAGTATTTGCTTGAGCTACCACAACAGCTTTATAGCTTTCTTACATGGACAGACCTTACTTCAATGACCAACCTGTCCACATGACCAACATGGTTTGTTCGTCTTTGGTTTCTTAGCCTTGTTTTTGTCAGGTTTAGTGTTAGCCTTCTTAGTGACTACATTTCCTTTATGTTCTACAGTCACTACATTCACCTTCGAGCTCCCATGTTCCACAGGCAACACATGTCCCTGTTTGGACTTGTGCTGCTCCTGTACAAAGATTTCCAACATCAAGTTAGTCCATGTGATCTCTCCTGTTTGTCTTTTCAGGGAGAGATCAAACTCTTCGCAAGACTTAGGGAGTTTTTCAATCACAGACATCACTCGAAACTTCTCAGGCAAGACCATATCGGACTCACCCAAAGCATGAACCAAAATCTCAAACTCATGAACCTATTCAGTCATGGATTTCCCATCCACCAATTTGAAATCAAGAAACCTAGCCACATAATACTTCTCAAGACCTTAAGAATCAGTATTATGGGTTTGGTCCAGCTTTTCCCATAAGACTTTAGCAGTATAGGCATCTGATGAATAAACATCGAACAAGGTGTTCTCCAAGGATGCCAAAATAGCTGCCCTAGCCACCCCATCCTTCTCAGCCCATAAAGCATAAACCTTAACAGATTCAGCTTTCTCTTGATCCAACCTAGGAGGATCATAATGTTCCACTAACCAAAGACCCTTAACCGTTAACTAGAGCTTCATCTTTTTCTGCTAACGAGAAAAATAAGCTCCACCACTGAATTTATTAGGCATACCTAATAAATCAATTGGTTGGGGAAACGATATGTGGTCCAGTCAATGGTAGTTAGTACCACCAGAACCAGAACCAGTCTCAACAGTTTTAGGAACATTACCAGTTTCGTTAACCATCTTGCTAATTAACTATATATAACTATAATCTCTTCAAGATTGTTGGGTATAATTCTAACTACACAGCAACAATGGGCAGTTATATATATATAATAACAAGAACAAGGCAAATAACCAAATAACCAACTAACGAAACAAAACACGAAGGCAATAACAAACTATAAAGACTGTAATTGACAAAGAAAGTAAAGAAAACTTATCTCTTATCGCTTTCCAAATTCTGATAAGAAGAAAAACACAACAGCTGAGTCGCCAAACCCTTCAAGAGGACTTGACTGTTCTTGAAGAGATTATTGCCCCTCACTTAAGCTGTGATGGAATGCAGTAATATCACTTCCAGGATAAAACAGCAACAGATCAATCTGGCCACAGAACCAACAATGATAAACGGCGACTCGCACCTCAGTTTTCCCATAAAATCTATGCAACTCATATATGTTTGCGAGGTAGGCACAGAGACTTGTATCATTTTAATCTCAAGTATACCTCTCAATATATAGGCATCTCAAGTTGCTCTTCTTCTATTTTACTCGATGTGGTACACCAAGTAACAAAACAGAAAAGTAAACAAAATGAGTTTTCCTTATTATTTATATTATATCCTGATTAATTAATATTAATATTACAAAATATATTCAGAGTATGATTAAAATAATACTTACTCAATATATTTTATATTAATAAATAAATAATCAATATAAATAATTAAACTTGTAATAGAAAAGAAAAATATAAGAGTTCCCACTAGTACTAGGCCACACAAGCATTCCACTTATGCTAGTAGTTGTAAACAACACTGACGCAAAATGCTATATAAACTCAATATCTTTCTTTTACAATACCAATGTGGGATAAAATCCCCATAACCCATTTCAAACAAGCAACTTTGTCTCAATATATTCATGGATTCCACTAAGAAAATATCTTAAATCCAAATATGAAAGTTTAAGTCCTCATGTCAAGGAACAACCTCCAAGTGTTAGTTTCCGGAAATCATATCAAGAACATATATAAAATATGCCTCAAACTTTCCATTTTCAAACATAAATATCTCTTCATTCAATTGGAACCATATTACTTGGGACGATAGTACTGCATCTTCAGTGTCATGCATATATAATACCCTCTTTATAACAAGATTACATGCTACCCCAAAAGTGTCCCGCATAAAACTTCGTTGGCCTTTGTCAAGTCGAATCTCACTCCAAGAATCAGATTTTTTGGAATAAAGCTCGGCTCGTGCCCAAGACCCGTAAGAGACAATGATTGTTAGAACCTTGTAATCATCAGCGACAGAATCATAATAAAACCCCTCTATGAACACAAAAAATACTTATCTAGTTGAGATTCATGTGATCGGATACCAGGAAGAGGAAACATTCTGCGTTACCTAGTTGAGGGGTTCCACAGGCAGATAAGATTGCCACGTCGGTGCTCGGTTAGACGACAGAGGAGTACAATACAGGAAGTAGTATTTTCATCCACTAGTAAATTAGTTGAGTGCCTATAGATGAAGTTAGTTTACCCTGTCTTAAGTTACTAGAACATAATTTTTAATATTATATTTTAAGCTTGAATTAGGATATTCTTCGACTTGCTCTTAGTATCGAAGGTCTTTTGTGGGAATTGGTGAGGTGAGTTTAAATAAATTCTGGGTGTGAGATAATGGATAGTCATTGCGAATAAAATCTGGGTGTGAGATAATACATGGTTAATACGAGTTATTCAGCGATATAATAGGATGAAGATGTTGTCATGTTGAGGGAAGAAATCCTGTGACAATGAGTATACAATTGACGAGCCGGAGAAACCCTGAACTAGGCCTGTCAATGGATCGGGTTTGGATCGAATCGGCCTAAATCCATATCCATATCCATTTATTTTTTCGGATTCGGATTCGGATCGGATCGGCTCCGGATTTTTTATAGGCCGATCCATATCCGGATCCGTTCGGATCACGGATTTCGGATCGGATATCCGCTCCATTTATGTATATTTATTTTTTAACTTCAATTATTACAAAATCTTTTTAAAATTAACAATTTCAAAAAATATTAAAATAAAAGTAGAATTAACGAAGTCCAAAGATAAATTGCGAACTAAAATTCGCTTTTTGAAACAAACATACTATTGGGTTGTACAGTATTTTAATTCTAATAATGAAAAAAATTGATGTTGCAAAATGAAAGTTTTATATGAATTGAGAGTTTGGTTATGCGGCTCTAAAAGGTAAAAAAACTAGGGTTTTAGAAATGGACTAGACTATGGAGATCGAACTGAACGAAATATAGATAATGAGACTTGACTCGAGGATAATTGGACTTGACTCGAGAAAAACGGTACTTGACTTAGAAATAAAAGTGTTATATGAATTGAGACTTGGGTTATGCGGCTTTAAAGGTAAAAGAACTAGAGTTATAGAAATGGACTAGACTACAGAGACTGAACCGAACGAAATATAGATAATGAGACTTCACTCGAGGATAATACATTTAAAATTAGAATTATTAAAAAATATTTTTATTACATTATATATATAAGCCGGATCGGGTTATTAACGGATCGGATCGACCTAAATCCATATCCGCTCCATTTATAATCGGATTTTTCTTATTGGATCGGATCTCGGATCGGATTTTTAATAGGTCGATCCATATCCACTAAAATGGCCTCGGATCGGGTCGGATCGAATTTTCGCTCCATTGGCAGGCCTACCCTGAACGGAATATTAGAGGTCCAATTATCACACTAAACCAATTTTAGAGGTCCAATTATCACACTAAACTATAAAGTAAAACGGAATATTGTCATATTAATCAAATAGTCAAATACCAGATGCTTGAAAGAGTTAACAAATTAGAAACCTTATAATGTAAAAAGTAAAAAATAAAAATGATAGTAAAGGAATTATTTATACAATTACCAACCCTTGGAACAACTCTCCTGAAATTATCCCAGGACAATATGTTTTTGACAGAGTAACATGTAATCAGACAATATAATTTACTAGTTTGTCAATGGACCAAGTTAGTCTTATGCTTAACTAAGACTAAGAGTACTCTACCTTCTGCACTGCCTAAACAGATGAACATGTTCATCAAATTTAACTAGAAAGCTGACAAACGCAAAAGATTTGAAACCAGATGAAGTACGATTGAGGATAGCAAATATAAAAGTTGTAGTGAAAGAAAATTACAGAAAGAAAATGTAACCAAGCGTTACAGCTCTGCTAGAGTGTAAAATATTCAAAAACAGAATAATAAAAATAATGGTATAACCTTTAAGATGAATCTACTGGCATGCGCGTTCTGCGTTCTTTGTTGTCGTAAGACTGATGGGTATATTTACTAACACTATGCGCAATAGTTATATATAATTAGGATTAAGTAAGAACAGACAATAAATCAAATAACGAAACAAAACACGAAGGTAAATAAAAAGATTAATTAGTAACTGAATTGACAAATATAGACAAGAACACTTATCTCTAACAGAAGTTTTAATAAATCTGGAAGAGATAATAACAGCTGAGGTGTCTATCCTTCGGGAAGTCTACACTGTTCTTGAAGAGATTATTGCTCCAATTACGCTATGTTAGGTTTCAGCAATATCACTTTTAGGATATAACAGCTCACAATACTTCGTCCACAGATACGTAGTACTCAACAGCGCCCCGTACCTCAGTTCGCCCAAAAAACCTATGCTATGATCGGTATATTATGGAGGAGAGAAAAAGAGAGAAATAGCAAGTAGGGTTTCACAAGTCTGAGTGATTCAGTCTTTCTCTTCCAAACGTTAAGTTCTGTATATAATACAAAATAAAAAGTAACTGAAGAAATTACATTAATTAAAATAAATATTCTGACTTAAATTGCAATTAATGGAATATTTCCAAAGTCAGAACTGTAACAGTCACATATCAGCATTTAACAGTTTTCCAGCAAATGATGATATCATATTAGCATTTAACAGCTTTTCAGCAAATGCTGATATCCATAAGTATTTATTCAGCATATCAGAGTTTATAAACTCTAATTTAGCAAATACTGATACTAGTATTTATTCAACCATATCAAAGTTTATCAATCTCTGATTTAGCAAATACTAATATGATATATCCTGTTACAAAACACTGATCAATATTCAGATTAAAACCATAAAATAAGTCAGTAAATATTTTAATTAAACAAGCAGTAAAATTTCTCGCCCAGGTCGCCTCGCGTATGCGAGACGTCGAAACATTCGCCCAAATCACCCTTCGACCCGTATCGTGGCAAGGCGGGGAGGCGGCGCGCGCGTGTGCGCGTGAGGCACACAATAACACCATGCACACCCACATACCTTAGTAGTTGGTATACTAATCTTGCATATGGTACTAGATAAAGCACTACACCCCTCTTTACTTAATCAACGTGGGACAAAACCCACAAACCCATTTCAAACTACTAACTTCACCTCAATTTCTATATGGATTACAGTAAGAAAATGAATTAGATCCAAACATGAAAGTTTAAGTCCTCATTACAAGGAACAACCTCCAACAATTAGTTTTAGAAAATTACATCAAGAGCATGTCTAAAACATGCCTCAAAATTTCCATTTGCATATCAGAGTTTATCATGACTTGCTTTTCAGAGTCGGTACCCTTCCGGGTTTGAAATCTCTTACGTCCTCTACTTTGATGGCTATCGGATATAGATGGAATGTTTCACCTTGAATCTCTATCTGTTTGGAGTAACTACACTCCATAAACGACGAAAAGTCAAAAAGCTATGGTGCAGATCTACGGCTTTGAGACGTTATGGTCGTGTCTCGATCTTGTTCGTCGAATGCTTTAAGGAATAACCATTTTCCTCTAATTACGACCTCACAATTGCATTCGCTTAGTTGGGAATCTCCAAAGATGTACTGCCAATATTTTGTCTTACGACTTGACCCCATTCAGAGTTTATAAATCCTGACACAATATTTGGTCCATCAGGATTTACCAAATCCTGATCCAAAACTGTTTCCATCAGAGTTTATTAAAACTCTTGCTAACTAGCAGTTCAAGTACCTCTTAAGATTTACAGGGGATAGACTCAGATACATAAATATCTAAATTTATATGGTAGAGGTACTACAAATTCATCCTTACAACTTGTTATTACCACATTGAATACACTTCGAGGGATCTCCTCTCAGGTGTATTGGGTTCCCGCTGTTGATGAATTATGATGGGTTACCAGTCACATCCCCAATCTCAACTTAAGGACTACAGATTGCTCAAGCCCCTTAGTCAGCGGATCAGCTATATTATCATGAGTTCTTATGAACTCTATAGCAATAATCCTATCAGACACAAGACCCCTTATAGACATCAGTATAACTTGGATGTGTCTCTTTATCTTAGCATTATACTTCACACTTCTTATCTTGTTGATAGTTGTACGGCTATCATAATGAACAGAAATGGCAGGAAGCGGCTTGCTTACTACAAGTAACATAGACATAAGCCCATGGAGCCATTCAGCCTCCATCCTTGTGGCATCAAGTGCACACAACTCAGCCTCAAAAATAAACCGAGTAATCAAAGTCTGTCTAGAAGACTTCCAGGACACTGCTTCACCCGCAAGGGTAAACACATATCCAGTTACTCTATTGGAACCAGATTTCTTAGCTATCTAACTTGCATCACTGTACCCCTCAAGTACCCCCAGAAATCTCCGATAATGCAAGTCAAGAGAAACAGTTCCCCTGAGATATCTAAGAACTCTATCCAGTGCCTCCTAATGAGTCTTGTTTGGACAGCTTGTATATCTAGCTTACTTAGACACAGAATACGAAATATCTAGTCTAATCACATTAGCAAGATATTGCAAACTCCCAATAATCTTAGAATACCTTAACTGAGACACAGGAACTCCTGAACTATTCTTGACTATGGCAACTTTTAAATCATATGGTGTACTAGAGATTCTATAATTTGAATAATCGTACTTCTCAAGTATAGATTTCTCTATATAATGAGACTGTGACAATGTTATTCCATCAGTTGACTGAGTCAACTTGATCCCAAGAATCACACTAGCCTCACCCATATCCTTCATTTCAAAGTGTCTCTTCAAGATACTCTTTGTCTCGTTAATAATCTCAATATTGGTTTCAAACAACAGAATATTATCTACATACAAGCACACAATCACAAAGTCATTACCTCTAACCTTATAGTAGACACACATGTCACTTTTATTAACTAAAAACTTGAAGTCTAAAACAATTTCATCAAACTTTTTATGCCAGTCTATTGGTGCTTGTTTAAGGCAATAGATGGACTTGACTACTCTACATACTTTCCTCTCATTACCCGAAGCAACAAATCCTTCAGGCTGGTCCATATAAATCTCTTCTTCAAGGTCACCATGAAGAAAAGCTGTCTTTATATCCATTTGATGGATGATAAGACCATGTACGAAAGCTAATGCAATAAGCATTTTGATTGTTGTCATTCGGGCAACAGGAGAGTATTATCAAAATAGTCGATGCCTTCCCTTTGCCTAAAGTCTTTAGCAACTAGCCTAACCTTGTACTTATCTATTGAACCATCAAGGTTTAGCTTCCTCTTGAAAATTCATTTACATCCAATAGTAGAACACCCAGGAGGGAGATCAACTAACTCACATATTATGTTAGAAACAATAAAGTCAATTTCACTCTTCACAGCGCCTTTCCAATGTCTTGACTCTAAAGAATCCATGGCTTGATGAAAAGTTAAAGGCTCATCCTCGACATTGTAAATGATAAAATCACTTCCAAAGTCCTTGACTGCCTTGCACGCTTACTCCTTCTAGGTTCCTCTACTTCATTAGGAGTAGAGCTACTACCAGGATCCGCCCCCACATTTATCATCTTTTCCACATGATCAGGAATAGAATTCGATGTGTGAGTGGGATCATCCTCAGAATTACCCAAAGGTATAACAGTCTTCATAGGGAACACTTCCTCAAAGAAAGTTGCATCACGATACTCAACTATCGTATTCGCCACAATATCATCTATGTCAGATTTTAATACTAAAAATTCCATAGCAGTAGTGGTTTCAAGATAGCCTAAAAAGATACAAATAACAGCTTTCAGACCTAGTTTCTTTCTCTTGTGTTTAGGGACAAGCACATTGGCAAGGCACCCCCATACACGAAGATAACTCAAACTTGTCTACGCTTTCTCCATAATTCATAAGGTGTCTTGTCCATATGTTTCAGAGGGACTCTGTTCAGAATATGGCACACCGTATTTAGAGTCTCTCCCCACATGTACTAAGGCAACCCAGAATTAATCAGCATATTGTTAATCATGTCTTTAAAAGTTCTGTTTTTTCGCTCTGCCACCCCATTAGACTCAGTGTGTATGGTGGAGTAACCATTGCTTGCGCAAAATTCATTAAACAAGGTACTCATATACTCATCACCTCTATCAGACCTCAAACATTTATGTACTTTGCTAGTTTGTGTTTTGGCTTCATTTTTATACATAATGAATTTATCTAGTGCTTCATCCGAAGTAAATAAACATAACAATATCTACTACAATCATCTATAAATATAATAAATATCTACAGTTATCTTTAGTCAACACGCCACTAAATTCACATATGTCAGAGTGAACTAAATCTACCAAATATAAATCCCTAACAACATTATGAAGAGGTTTCCTTGTTTATTTAACAGTTACACACACTTGACACTTAGATTTATTATCAATGGCATGCTTTGGAATCAACTCTAAATTCATCATATTCTTTAGAGCACCAAAATTTAAATGACCAAGTCGTAAGTGTCACAAGTCAGATGATTTAACATAATTAATAGAAGGTGCAACACTATAATTAATAAAATCTCCCAAAACGGGTTCAACATTTATTAAAAATAAACCATCAGAGAAGTAACCCTTGTCAAGAAAATGTACTTGTATGATTAATAACTACTTATCACACTTTAAAGAAAGTTCAAAGTCATTCTTAACTAAACAACTTCCACTTATTATATTTCTACGAATAGAGGGAACATGATGCACTCCAGTGAGAGATAGAATCTGCCAAGAAGCAAACTTCAGGTCCACGTTTCTGTTAACACTAGAACTTGTGCAGCACTAGCATTCCCCATCGTCACTGTCACTCCATGACTCTGTTAATAAGATACAAACAAACTAATATCAGCACAATTATGCATATTAGCTCCAGTATCAATCAACCACTCATGTGACAGATAAGTGAAAAGTAGTACAGGGTTGTAAGTAACATACTCGTCATCGGTTCCAGAGACAACAACCTCACCAACGACCATGTTAGCTACAGGCCCACTCGTGGTTCCAAGTCCAAGCATAGTATTTTCTTGAGCTACCACTCCAGCTTTCTTAGGTTTCTTACTAGAACAGTCCTTGCTCCAAAGACCAACCTGTCCACAAGACCAACATGGTTTGTTTGCCTTTGGTTTCTTAGCCTTGTTCTTTTCAAGTTTAGTGTTAGCCTTCTTAGTAACTACCATTATTTTCTGTCCTACAGTCACTACATTCACCTTCAAGCTCCCATGTTCAGCAGACATCACATGTCCTTGTTTGGAGTTGTGCTGCTCTTGCACAGAGATGTCCAACATCAAGTTAGTCTAAGTGATCTCTCATTTTTGTCTTTTCATGGAGAGAGCAAACTCTTCCCAAGACTTAGGGAGTTTTTCAATAACAGACATAACTCGAAACTCCTCAGGTAAGACCATATCGGACTCAACCAAAGCATGAACCAACATCTCAAACTCAAGAACCTATTCAGTCATGGATTTTCGATCCACCAGTTTAAACTCAAGGAACCTAGCCACAGAATACTTCACAAATCCTTGAGAATCAGTATTGTGGGTTTGGTCCAGCTTATCCCATAAGACCTTAGCAGTATAGTCATCTGATGAATAAACATCAAACAAGGTGTTAGTCAATGCTGCCAAAATGGCTACCCTAGCCGCCTCATCCTTCTCAGCCCATAAAGCATAAGCCTTAACAGATTCAGCTTTCTCTTTATCCAACACGGGAGGATCATACTGCACCACTGGCCATAGACCCTTAATCATTAACCAGAGCTTCATCTTTTTCTGCCAACGAGAAAAAGAAGCTCTGCCACTAAATTTATCAGGCATGCCCGATAAATCAATTGGCTGGGGAAAACGATACGTGGTCCAATCAATGGATGCAGTAACATCAGAACCAGAACCAGTCACAACAGTTTTCTAAACATCAGCAGTTTCGATAACCATCTTGCTAATTACACTATTTAACAAATAATCTCTTCAAGATTGTTGAGTATATTTACTAACACTACACGCAACAATGTGACAGTTATATAATCAGGATTAAGCAAGAACAGGAAATAAACCAAATAACGAAACAAAACACGAAGGCAAATAATAAGATTAATTAGTAACTGAATTGACAAAGAGAGATAAGAACAATTATCTCTAACAGAAGCTTTAATAAATCTGGAAGAGACAATAACAGCTGAGGCGCCTAGCCTTCGAGAAGTCTAGACTGTTCTTGGACTGTTCTTGAAGAGATTATTGCCCCACTTACGTTGTGTTGGGTTGTAGCAATATCACTTACAGGATACAACAACTTAGAGTACTTCGTCCACAGATACGTAGCACTCAACAGCGACCCATACCTTAGTTCTCCCACAAAACCTATGTTATGATCTGTATATTATGGAGGAGAGAAAAAGAGAGAAATAACAGGTAGGGTTTCACAAGTCTGAGTGATTCAGTCTTTCGCTTCAAATTCAAAAACCTTAGGCTCCCAACGGTTAATCCGCACCCTATAATCCATACCATTTTTACTAGGCAATGGAACTGGTTTTAACATCTTATTATTCAATTGGAACGATATTTGTCCACTGCTACCGTTGAAATACCGTACCTTTTTATAACAGGGCCACTTGTTCTAATGTTGTAGCGATGGTGGAAAATCACAACTCTTTCATCTGCTTCATTAGATTGAATCTCTCTCCAAGAATCAGATTTTGTGGAATAAAGCTCCACTCGTACTCTTAATTGTGTCCAATAATGGTCATGATTGTGATAAAAGAATATGATCCTTAAAATTGTGTAGTCATTAGAGATAGAATCAAAATAAAATCCCTTGCAAACCAAAGGCACCGTATATTCTTTGATTTTAAGAGAAGGGATTTTTTTGCCCTGCTTGCTTAACAGGTTCCAGAGGTAATACCAAATTTTCCCACGTTACAACTAGAGGTGCCGAAACGATCGCTATTCGGCTCGTTAAAAAATTGTATAATTCGGCTCGCCACATGCCGGTTCGTAATTCGTTCAAACCGTATATTTTAACGAACCGAACACGAATTCAATTTACTGAAACCGGGACCATCCCGTAACCGAACCGGCCCGTTACACTTTATTCGCCAGCGAGTCGCTCACACGCGAGGCCCGTTCGGCATGCGGTTAACCGCTCAGCCCGCGAGTGAGACGCGCCTCCCAGCCCAGCACAACGGTAACCTGGCTTCACTCTTCTCTGCTACTGCTACACTGCACCTATATATATAATCCCGCTCTTAAATCTCTCTTCACCCTTAAACTCTCTCGCCTTTCTCACTTCAACTCCGGCGAATATAAGTTTTTACTCTCGGTCTTTTTAATGTTTTACAACTCAATTTTTTCTCTTCACTGCAACTCACACAAGCCTTCCTTTTCACATTCACAACAACAATTTGAAGAAGCAAATCACAAGTCACGAACCATCTCAGACGAGCTTAAAAAAACAATTGAAATACTTTTGAAAAATTACGTCAACTTCGGAACCAAAATAAAAATAAAATAGAAAAATAATTTGTTAATGACTGAACAAGGAAAAAGAAAAAGAAATTCCGGATAATAATTTTAAATAATAAAATTAGTGATTGATTTGATAGACCATGTGCTCACCTGAATCTGCTAGTGTTATGCTAAGTCATTAAATAAACAATTAAATTGCTCAACTGAGTCAGTAGGCTAATTCGTTTATTCGCTAATTCACGAATAACCGTGAATAATTCGCACAACCACGTTAACCGCACAATTCGTCCTATTCGCGATCCGTTCTCGGTTTTCTATTTTCATGGTTCGGCCCGAACCGGCACGGCTCGTTGTTCTTAACGATCCATTCACGAATATAACTTTGATCTAACCGGCCAGGAGATAATTCGGCCCGTTACGCTCAGCCCGATCGTTTGGCCACCTCTAGTTACAACTTACGAAGTTACTTTACAAAAAATAAATCAAGTGTTTCTGAGTTTATTCTCTGTCGTCACAGATTCTAGATTCGATCACCGCTCATCTTAAAAATTTATGAGAACAAGTACTTATTTATAAGATTATAAATCATATTTATTAAAAAAAAAGTTAAGAGGTGGTCATGACAAGTTGATGGTGGGCGATACCAAGCTGCAGACCAAGCTTAAACTTGAGACGAGTGTACTGTTTTTGACTCACGTGGTTGTCATCTCGTCTCATAAATCTGTTGTCTACTTGTCTTAATATCCCAGCTCACTTGCTGTCTAAAACGAAAACTATTTCCTTCTAAAATAACAATGGAAACCCGTAAATTGAAAAATCATACTAGTGACACTGTTTTGATAGTTAAGTTTTAAATTTGCAATTGAAAGTTTATATTCAATATGCATCAAACTTTTTAGTAACGACTAACTTACGACCCGTGCAAAATAAGGATATTTATTAGTATTTTTATTTAATATATAATTTTAATATAAATGATTTAATATTAAATTTTAACTATTAAATTATTTTTTATTCGGAGTGTGTCTGATTTTGTAGAATGATTAGCTAACGTAGTTGAAAAAGTGGTGGATGACGATACATTGATTTTTTGTGTTAAATGTTTGGTTGGATCATGGGTTATGGATTCAGGTGCATCATGTCATGCTAGGTTGAATCATGGGTTATGGATTCAGGTACATCATGTCATACTACCCCTTGACAGGATTTAATATTCAATTTTAGAGTTGAAAATTTTAGTAAAGTCCGTCTTGCTGATGATGGGACTTTGGATATTGCGGGCATGGGAGATATCAACCTCAGAACCTCTTTGGAAACTAGTTGGACGTTGAAAGATGTAAGGTACATTCCTGAACTAAAGAAGATGTTGCTATTTGTGGGTCAGTTAGATAAGGAAGGGTATCGCGTTACTTTCGGAGACGGACAGTGGAATGTTATAGTGGAGAGAAAAATGGGACTTTGTACATTGTTGACCAATTTAACTATGAAGCAAATGCAGTTGCTAATGAGATTGGGTGTTCAACTTTGTGGCACCAAAGGCTTGGTTATAGGAGTGAAAAGTGTATGAAGCTGTTAACTTCGAAGGGAAAGATTTCAGAGTTGAAGAATGTGAAAGTTGGGTTCCGTGAGCCATGTATTCTTGGAAAGCAGAAACGTGTTACTTTTGTAAAATCAAGGAAGACCCCCAAGGCTAAGAAGTTAGAGCTATACAGATGTATATGGTCCGACAACAATTGTGTCGTTGGGTGGATCTCGCGACTATGTCACTTTCATTGACGATTCCACAAGAAATGTATGGGTTTAATTTTTGAAGAATAAATCATATGTGTTTATTAATTTCAAGAAGTGGAAGACTAAAGTTCAAAATCAGACCAGTTTGAAGTGAAGAGTTTGATGTAGTATAATGGCGGTGAATACAGTAGTGATGAGTCTAAAAGCTATTACGCAGAATTTGGGATTAGAATAATTAAAACTATTCCAGAGACACCACAGCAGAATGGTATTGCAGAACGCATGAATAAAACCTTAAATGAGAGGGCCAAGAGTATGAGATACATGCAGGATTGCCAAAGATATTTTGGGCAAATGCAATTAGCACGGCAACATATATCATAAATAGAGGACCTTCCAGTCCTTTGGGGTTCAAGATTTCTGAAGAAGAGTGGCAAGAAAAGGAAGTAAATTTTTCACACTTGCGAGTTTTTGGTTGTGTTTATTATGTGCGTGTTAAGGATTCTGACAGGGACAAGCTTGATCCGAAAGTAAAGAAGTGTATCTTCATTGGTTATGGCTCAGATGATATGGATTACCGTTTCTGGGATGAACTGATAAAGAAGATTGTTAGAAATAGAGACGTTACTTTTAATGGGAATGCAATGTATACGGATAATCTTACAATCCATTATGAGTTCACAAAGGAATAACCTGAGAAAGAGGAAGCAGTGCTTGAAGATATTACAGAAACAGATCTTGCAGGAAATAGTGGGAGTTCGGAGAATGTTGATGACATGTTATTAAAGAGATCAAATATGAGGGAAATCAACAAACTAAAGAGACAGATGTTTGAATAGTTTGAGATGAAATATATGAGTGCAGCAAAACAGATACTTGGTATGAGCAACATAAGGGATATAGCTGAAGGTACTTTGAAATTATCTCAAGAGAAGTATGTCGAGAAATTATTGTAGTAATTTAGTCTAGGATGTGAAGACTGTAAACCATTGGCGAGTTATTTTAATCTCACAAAGAAGCAATCACCTAAAACGGATGAAGACAGGAAAGATATGGCTAAAGTTTATTATGCGTCTGCAATTGGCAGTTTGATGTATGCAATGGTGTGTACAAGGCCTGACATTGCTCATGCACTGGAAATTGTTAGTAGGTTTATGTCTAATCCAGGAAGAGATCATTGAGAAGTAGTCAAGTGGTTGTTACACTACTTGAAAGGCACATCTAAGGTTGTACTATGTTTCAGTTGAAAGATGTTTTCTTAAAAGGGTTCTCTGATGCAAATTTGGGTGAATGTTTGGATATAAAGAACAGTACAACGGGTTATAGTTTCACTTTGGGTGGCACAACAGTTAGTTGGATTTCTCGACTTCAAAGAAGTGTTGTTCTTTCAATCACAGAAAAAGAATATATAGCTATCTCTGAAGCTAGCAAGGAGATGATTTGGTTGAAGAATTTTCTTGAGGAGTTGGGCAAGAAACGGGTGGACAGTGCTTTGTATAGTGACAGTCATATAGCTATTCATCTTACGAAGAATCCCGGGTTTCATGCTAGGACGAAGCATATCTAGCTGATATATCACTTTACAAGAGAGTTGATATGCAATGGTACTTTGTCCTTCAAGAAAATCATTGGTTCGAAGAATCCTGCAGATATGTTGACTAAGGTGGTTACCAATGAAAAGTTGAAGTTTTACCTAGTTTCAACTGGACTTTAGAGTTAGAGGATGAAGAGGCACTGCACTAGTTAGAGTTATTGATTGAAGTGTTGATTTTACAAAATTTACAAGAGTTGAGTGAAAATATGGTCAGACTCCAAGTGGGAGATTTTTGGATTTGTGGGGTCTATTAATTATTCAGATTAGTTTATGGATTAGTCTACTTATCAGATTTGAACTATAATTTGATTTAGGCTCAGTTTTTTCTCTTATAAAAACTCATGTAATTGTAAAATATAACACAACAAATTGTGAGAGATCGATATGAAATTAGTGCGGCTTGTGGAGTAGTAATTTATGAACCACGTAAACTTTTATCTTGTGTGATTGTCGTTTATTTTCTTGTTAGTGTTTATTCATTTTGGGTTTTACTTTCGTTGTTGTATACTCAACAATATCACATGAGTAAATGTCCACAACTCCTATTCTTGCCTTAAGAATTGATTGAACTAGAAGATAAGAATCAGTATAAAGTTGAATTAAGCAATTACCAATGGGACTTGACTTGCACTGGTTGTATAGATAGTACAGTGCGTTCCTTTCAGCTTCTAAGGGTGAGTTAGCTTTTGACTTGCCGGAAATTGAGTAAAGGACTTTCAAGTCTTTACTAGCTAAGATCCCGCTAATACCACATTAGAATGTCACATACAACATACAGTAAAACCTCTATAAATTAAAATCATTGCAACCGGTAAATTTTATTAATTTATAAATATTATTAACTTATCGAGGTTACATATACATTGTCGCTATTATATCGGGATCAAAAATTTGTATTGAAAATATTAATTTATAATAAATATTAATTTATCGATAATTAATTAATAGAGGTTAAACTGTACTTCAAATTCCACCATATAGGTCCTTGAATATGTATTTATTTACTAAAAAGAAGAAAAGCTCTACTTGGATTAACCGACCAGGGTAGTTCTAGATCCTTATAAATACCACCAATGATTAAAATTTACTCAAATAATCTAATCTTCGATAAGAGTTGCATTTTATCTGCTGAAGTCTTGATATCTTGAAAAAGATATTCATTTCTTCCCAACCATAATATCCAAAGACTAGCACTCAGTACCAAATTCCATACTGGTTTGAGTTTGACTCTTGAATAAAATCTCCTTACAGATCATTGTAAAGGATGATTGACTGTTCTTATTCAGACTTTCACCAGTTTAATAGTTTAGACTATGCATATTATAAATCTTATTGGTATAATTATTTCTAGACCTTATTTAAGGACTACCTCTAGTTGTATGACCACAGATCACCCTTCTTTAGCCACCTCCTACTTCTGTAGGATAAATTATCTGAGCTTTTTTGTGAATTGTGTGAAAAGATTTAGAGAAAAATAGAATTAAAGAGAGGTAGGATCCTTCCTGGCAAAAGGAGAGTTGGATGAGAGATAGAATTTAGTAATCCTTGTGACGAAACTTTGACTATTAAAAGTCATGAACTGTATGGTGTGAGGAGTAGCGAGACTACTTTTAAGGAATAAAGAGATTAAGTGTTACTTGTTTTTTTTGCAGGTGTACAGAGTACACTTGAAACAGCTGTTGAACAACAGTCTGTTTACCCTCGAATAAACTCTGATGTACCAAGTGCAACTAGTCTCCCTGCAGGTATAAGTACTGATACTTTTTTGCAGTCCATTCAATCTACTATTCCACCACATGTAGTAATCACTATTTTTAGTGAAAAACAATCCATTCACTCTACTATTCCACCACCTGAAGTAATCCCTGTTGCTGACAACATAGTAGCACAACAGTCCATTCATAAAGTTTCATCCAATTCAGGGTCACCACAGTACTTTAGAGGAACTGAAGTTCTGTAAGTAAATTTAGAAGCTCCAGTTCATTTATCTACAATTCTTGAAGATGTGGAGTTAACTGTTGATGATTTTGAAGCTTCTGGATCACATACTGTACCAATTTCTGATTATATCTTACATGTTGAAGCTGGTGTTGAAGTTAAGCAGATAGTTCAAGATCCAGTTGCAGAGGGAGAATCTAATGATGGTGAAAAAGCTAATATTTCTAATATTCTTATAGATTCTGAGGATGATCTTTTCTTCCCTGAAGATATGCCTACTCATGTAAGGTAACAGAAACTAAAAGAGTTAGATGTCAAGAAGAAGCGAGATTATTTTGATGCTATCTGGAATGCTAAATGGAAAGATGATACATATCCTATTTCCAAAACACATGTTATTGAACATCTGAAAATAGCTGAACAGAGAATTCAAAATCCTGATATACTGACTCATCTAAAAGCATCAACTCTAGTTGTCAGATTCTTACATACAGCTCAAGAAGCAACTACTTCTCAAATCATTCAGATCAAAGAATCATTAATTGCTTCATGGATGACTACTCATCAGGAAATTCAGAAGAAAATTGCACCAATTGTTGCCAGACAATCTACAATTGAAACCAATCAAGTTAGATTGGAAGCTAAACAAGTTCAAATATTTGATCAACTTACAGAGGTACATAATTCAAAGGAGCTTATTCTTTCTCTATTGCTTAGTGATGATGCCAAAAAGGGGGAGAAAATTATTCAATCTAAATGCAAGCAGCTGACATTGACAAATACTGATGATGAAAATCCTGATGGAGGTAATAAGGGGGACAGAAGGATAGTGAAAGGAGAAGAGGTGAAGAGCTAGTTGGAATTAGTGGTTCATCAAAAGAAATCACTATGTCTCAATCTAGACAAGGTGGAGAAAGTGAAAGAAGAGTTAGAGAACTAACTGTGACTACAACAACGCAACAAACTTTACAAGTCACAATTGTTGATGAAGACCAATGTATTCTGGAGATAGAAGCTGATGCAGAAGCAAATCGGTATCTTCAAACTCTGAAAGTAAAAGGAAGAAAGACAACTTTATTCTACAAGGATCTAAAGATTCAAGCATTTGACTCTGAGGTGAGTAGAAGAATTTTTGAAAGAGAAAATCCTGGAGTTGATCTAGAACAGCTAAGGCAAATGGAGGAAGACTTCAAGAAATCCATGAAGATAGTAAATACTGATACTGCTGTTATCTCTCAAGATATATATGAAGATGATCCTTCTAACAGACCAACCAAAGCTGTAGTCATAAGGGAGGTAAGTTACGCAGAGGGTGAAAGATCTCTTAGATCTCAAGCTATCTTAACTGCTGACAGAAAGTATAAAGGAAAGAGAAGGTAGGAGAGAAGTCAAAGCTTTCAAAGCCTAAAGCCAAAATTGTTGCAAAGAAGAAATCAGTATCTACAAATAATGATAGATCCAATCTATACAGTTGCTAAATCATTTAATACTGATGAAATTGCTGAAGAAGAAGAAGTCAGTCAAGCTCACCAAAGAAGGAAGATTTATGGAGCTGACTGGGCTGAAAAATTGAAATTAACCTCTGACATTGCTCAAGTTAATAAAAAAGAAGCTATTATTCAACCAATCACAACCTTTATTCTACTCATGTTGTTGATTTCTCAAACTCAATTCAAGCTAACTTATCAAATTCTGAAGACATAGTCTCTAATAAGCCAGAACTTACTTTTGAAAAAAAGAAGAAGCTACTATGGGGAAGCAAGAAACCAACACCTAGAAGAAATTCTTCTGAAACATTAAAGAAGATTTACAGTGGAAGTTCTCACTCTAGAAAACCTGGAATCACAAGTGGTCTTGGAAGATTAAATGTTGATCCATTTGTAGAAGATGTTTTCACTTTAAGAAAGCATTCTAATTTGACAGAAATTGGAGACAATGTGATGCTTGAAGACTTACAGAAGATCATATCAGTGCAAATTGTTATTGATTGTGTTGAAGAGAAAATGATTTATTTTCTAGAGTCTTGGAGAAACTTAAGGTTGACTCAAGAACAGTTAAGGGACAAACCATGGCAGGAATTGGAACTTATTACTACAATTCTCAGGGTAACTAATTCTGTAACTGTCCGATGGTCTGCATTCATAAAGAACCTGATACAATGAAGTAGAGAGGAATGCCTTACAAATTTAACTACATTCCAAAGTACATTGATCAAACTGAATATGTTGTTGATATGCCTATTGAAGGAGCCAAGATAGAAATGAGTCTAGGTACTAGAGTTTTAACCTTTAATCCTGATGGAAAGAAAATTGGGTTTCTGGAGCTGGATGATATATCTCTTGGAAATTCGAATGTACATAATCTCAGGGCTGCCATCTGTCATAATGATGAATTAACATATGAACTGAAAGAACATAAACAGAGGATGCAATGGAATTTGGATGTAATGGAAGAAAATTTGCTGAAGAAGTTTCTTGAAGATTTTTCAGACTGTGTTAGAGTTCAGAATAAAGAGTGAAGTCTGATATTCACTTAAGTAAGAATGAATATGTTTACTTGATTACTGCATTTAGATAGTTTTGATATCATCAATTGGAACTTGTACATATTTCCATAATTCACAAGTTGGGGGAGATTGTTAGATATAATTAATGATATCTGGACAGAAACTATCAGAAGTTCTTATCAGGACTTATATCAGTATTTATTGAAGAGTGATGTCATCAGTACTTACATCAGTACTTGATGATCAACAGATGATGTCATCAGGATTCGTCACCTCAGTAGATATTCAAGGAGAAAAAGGAAAGTATGAATTCAAGACGGTGAAGGACTTTATCTAAGAAGCAATCATACATGGATAGGTTTCCTTATTGTAATAGAATAGGATTCCTTATTTGATTGTGTAACTGTGCTCTATATAAAGCACAAATTAGGTTCATGCTATAAGCATTGCGAACATTATTATATCATTCGCATAACCTAGCAGATCTCACGAATATTTGTTCATCCTTTTGAGAGAGTACGTTTATAATCGATTTTTATCTGTTAATATAAAAATTATTGATTATGTTGAAGCTTTGTCGAATTATTTGAATAAACTGTATTCACCCCCTATAGTTAATTACGGACCTAACATGAGTAAATATCTTCCATTCCTCTACGTGCATCTTTATATTGACTTATTAAAGAAATGTATAAATTAAAAGTATATAACTGAATAAAAGGTGTACTCTTGAATACGTGCGAGGTAAAAATAATGACTTGCCTTGGATTTTTATTAAAAGTCATTCAATTTAATCAAAAGAACAATGCCAGAAGGTATCAGGCTACTCAGATTGCTACCATGGATCGGTCTTCCATTAGCAAGTTTTGACGTCAGTTAGCAAGCATAAAAATACCAGAATACCTCAAACATAGATAAACAACTAGCTGGTATCTCATAATTTTTCAATATTTGTCCAGTTCTTTATGAAATCAGGGATCTTTCCTGTGAAAACGTTATCCACGGTCCGACTGCATATGTTAGGAAATAAATCTTATAGCTATTATTAATATAAAAACAAAAGAGAAAGAGAGAAAAATGACAAAAATTTATGAACTCACAAGTCAACTTTGCAAGAGTGACAGGAAACTTCCCTGTAAAATTATTTGAAGAAAGAATTCTTGATAAAAAAATCAGAGATTTAATTATTCGATAGAAGATATAATGTTAAGGTGTAAAATGACACTAGAAAACTTGTATCCCTTTATTTGACGGATACCATGTTAAGTTAAAACTCCCCTAAGGTCCGGATAGCTGATTGTACTCTAGAACTCTGCCAAGAACATATTAATAATATTCAAAACATTAAATTATGCAAAAAAAATCAAATGTCCATATAAAGAAAGTAAAACAATGAGTATACAATTGTTCTAGTGTAGTGTTAGTTCCAAATTATTTTGAAATTTTACCGGTCAAGCGATTCATGTACTATTTTTATAGTTCTATAAATTTGGAAGCTGTTCAAGTACTGCAAATTTGGAAGTTGTTCAAGCAGGGAAACCAGCTCACCCGATAGATTTGAATTTCCAAGATCTTTACATTAGAAAATTTCAAAACCGCTGTTATATGTTGCCACAAATTGCAGCAGAGATAAAATATTTAAAAAATGGTATGCTACTTAAAAGAGTGATTAGGTGGCTTACACTCTTGTAACACTTTTTTCATTGTTGCAAGTAACATGAAACCAATCACAAGGATTTGCAAAGGTTGCATCCCAACTTTGCAAAACCTTGTTATATAGGATCGTCTAAGTTGTTCTTCAACGCAGTCAAAGCATCATCTGATGTACGGAAAGAATCAAACACATTAATAAACTCCAGTAACAAAAAATGATAAGATTATGAACAATTTTTATCAAGATTAAGCCTAAAAAATTAAGACCATTAGCTGTAAATCAAAATAGTTTATCAAGATTGCACTTTCATTAACCTCGATCCTCTAGCAGAATTTACAGATTATCATTAAGTCTCACAGTATCACTTGGGTGTTCTAGTTTTGAATTGTATGCAGTCCTAGAAATAATTAGAACTTTTAAGAAATTTATGTGCATGCATGATATAACAACAAACTAGATATACAGATAACCTAATTAAGCTGATAAGCTTAGTAGCTCAACAGACCTTGATCAAGTTATGATTCTGAAATTGCAATAAAGAAACGATATTACTAAAATGCACACTTTCAGCATTAGCAGAAATACTTGAGAACTGATTAACCACCAGAATTGAGCAGAAAGCAACAACATTAATCCAGAATACTAACATATCCATCACTATACATGAAACACCTACTATCAATTGCTATATAAAGTAACAAATAGAATACACCTTCTATCAAATGATAAACTAGAAACAGAACAGAAGAATGAGTAGTTAATTTCACTATACTTGGAAGTGTTGAGAAAAATCTTGGGAACTATAAAAATAGTACATGAATTTGCACTATTCCAGATATTTCAAATTATGATGTGACTTAATAATTTTATTATGTAAACATTACAAAGCAGACCCATATGAAAATTCACCTTATCATCAAACACAATTGCACTCTGTTCTTTATACATACACTCCCGTAGCTTGTTTACAATAAGGTGACTGGTACTCAAGCCAGGTTGACTCCCGGGTCTCTGACTGTAATTAAAGTTCTATTAAAATTTTAGGCATAAGCGACAGTCCCTGGTATAACTTAAAAGTATGATAATCTTAAGTTATCAAAAAGTAATTATGCAGGGGCCTGAAATCAGCAACGAGCCATAGAGGCTTACTCATATAATATAACTTTCGTGTAATACTACCTTAATAGTCGTACAAGAGTCAAAAATCAAAATCAATTCATAATATATCCTTAATTTTAAATTAAATATCATGAATTCATAACAAATTATCTATGTTTTACTAATAAAAATAATGCACTCTGTTCTTTATACATACACCCGCAACTTGTTTACAATAAAGTGACTGGTACTCAATCCAGGTTGACTCTAGGCTCTCTGACTGTAATAAAAGTTCTACTAAAATTTTAGGCACGAGCGGTCCCTGGTATAACTTAAAAGTACAATACTCTTAAGTTATCAACAAGAAGTTATGCAGGGCCTGGAATTAGCAACAAGCCATAGAGAGGCTTAATCATATTATATAACTTCTGTGTAATACTATCTTAATAGTCGTACAAGAGTCAAAAATCAAAATCAATGCATAATACGTCCTTAATTTTTAAATTAAATATCATTAATTCATAACAAATTATCTACATTTCACTAATAAAAATAAGACTCAGTTAATCGATTTTTAAATTACCTTCAATTTCAAATACAGCGAAGCCAAGAAATATTAAATCCTAAAATCAAGTAGTTGTGAGATGTGACCCGCTTATAGACCCAAATAATCAAGTCGAGTTAAGAAACCCACTAGCTAAATCTCCAATTCAGAAACCTTAATTGAAGATGAAGACTCGCTTACATACCAAATAATTATTTAATGATGACAAGATTGAAGACTCAACTCGATTGAAGAGCGAAGACCCGATTGAAGACCGAAGACCCGATTGAAGAGTGTAACCCGATTAAAGACCCAATAATTAGAGAATGATAGAAGACCCAATGATTAAAATGACCCTATTACAATTGATGATGAAGATGAGCTTCCAATTATGAGAGAATGAGATCCAATTTAATAACTGAAGAGAGTGAAATGTAAAGACAGTGAATTGAGTGAAATGTGAGAGACGGGTGAAATCTGAGAGAAGAGAGAATGAAATGTGAGACCTGTTTGACAAAATTAATATTTTTATCAATAAATGCTGAAAATACCAGATAAGTATTTAGAATAAATGCTAATAAAGTGGAAATGGTATTTATATCTTGTGAATCTCAAATCACAATTGAACTCACAATTAAAACTCACAATTAAAACTGTGGTTATGACAGTTGTTGTTCACCAATTATGGGAACCTCTATTTAAATTGGAGAGGATTTGATCAAGATACTGTCATGTATCATGATCTCAAATCCTGTTCTTCTTGCAAAAAACTGACACTTGAATGTGTTATTGAAAGATTTCACAAGATCTTCAGTAAAAACTGATGAAATCCCTGTATTTTTATTGGTGTCATAAAGATATACCTCAACATGTAGTCTCTTACCAACTTAATGTTGTTTCTGAGTGGTGAGCATAATTTTTTATGAACCATGTCACTTGAAATTGGCAACATTTGAGAAATGGATTTAAGTGTTTCATTTGTAAGAAGAAATTGAGATATAAAATTTGTGATTTTGAGATTGAGTGTGAACAACTTCCTTGGAGAGAAAAAGAAAGTTTCAAAGAATTTTGATAGAGAGTAACACTCAAAGATTATAATTCTCGTGAGATCAAAATTAAACCTTTCATAAATTTCTTTTGTAAAATCAGTTTTTGCATGTAATTTGCTCAATCTGTACTGTAGTGAACATATGAACTCAAATAGAGATTAGTCTCTCACATGCACTATTGAAAAACAACTGAAATTAAGCATGCAGTATTAATTAGAATATGAACAATCATTCGAAGTTAAACACAAACAAGACAAGTAACATTCATTCAATTAAGGAAGCAAAGAAGATTAAAGATTTTCATTACTAATAAGAAGACAAGTACAGGATTTAGAATTTTAAGCTAAAATCCTAACATAATCTAACTACTCAGTCTTCTTCTTCTTTTCATCCTCTTCCTTCTTCATCGCTCGGCGATGATAAATCCGCAAGATTGCCGTTGCAAGAGAAATTATATTCTCCTGCAGCTCAAGAGCCTAAATCATACGCCTCTCAGCCTCTTTGGCCCGACGTTCCTCTTCGAGTATGGTCTCCAGTTGAAAGAACTGGAGATCAGTTTGTTGTCAAAAGATAGTTCCTCATAGATTGACGATGGAACGTCATGAGGATTATAGATTTGATGCTTAATCTTGACTCTAAGTCCCCAAGGGTCATAGTAGATATGACCATCTTTCAACTTGAAAGTGAGATAGTAAACCCCACCCTCGGTGCAAGTATAAAACTGGTTTTGGTTCATGGTGAAGATTTAGAGAAGATGAAGAGTTGTGTTATGAAAAATCAGTGAGAAGTTTTGGAAGTGGAGGGTATGAATTTATAGCAGAGGAGATAGAAACTGAAACGACTCTTTGATTAACCATGTAATAATTAAACACATCATATATACACGATTACGCATATCGAGGTAAGAAAAAAGTAATCGCTCTTTTCAGATTCCTATTCCCAATGTAAGTACTCAAGTATCGATGGTTACTTACAGCAATAGCTAACCCATGTAAGTAATTAAAAGATATTCCACTAACTCACTATAAATTAAAAATACTGAATAACCATTTATTTCAAATAATTTCAAAATAATCAATGAAATATAATAGTCAATCAAGGTTTGACCATTATCAGTATTTAATCATGGCTATCAGGATTTATCAGTCAACACTAGTTTGACCAATATCAGAATTTAACAACTACTGTCAGGATCTATTAGTCAAAACAAGTTTGACCACTATCAGAGTTTATACACATAATCAGAGTTTAACATGTAGATACTGAATGAATTTAATTGTATGCTTGCATGGCATCAGAATTTTAACACAATTATAAATAACTAGCAAGTATTGACACATAATGATAAGATACCAGACTCTAACTATCAGTAGTTATTTCTTAATTATCAGAGTTTGAGAATTGTCTTGATATCATTCCCAATTCATTCACCAATCTTGTGAAAGTAGTTTCACGGAGAGGCTTGGTGAATATATCTGCTAATTGTTGATCAGTCGGAATAAAGACCATTTCCACTGTACCTTCTTCCACATGTTCCCTTATGAAATGGTACCTGCTGATATGTTTAGTCATTGAATGTTGCACTGGATTTCCTGTCATTGCAGTAGCACTTTGATTATCACAATATATAGGAATAACATAAAAGTCTAACACATAATCCAGTAACTGATTCTTCATCCATAGAATATGAGCACAACAGCTTCATGCAGTAATATATTCAGCTTCTGTAGTTGATGTGGAAATTGACTTTTATTTCTTGCAATACCAAGAAACCAATATGCCACCAAGAAATTGGCAGCTTCCAGAAGTATTTTTCCTGTCTATTTTGCATCCTACAAAATCAGCATCTGAATATCCAGTTAGCTTAAAATCTGAATCTTTAGGATACCATAATCCCAGATTCATGGTGCCTTTGAGATATTTAAAAATTCTTTTCACGGCTAACAGATGAGGTTCCCTTGGATCAGCTTGGAACCTTGCACCGAGACAGGTAGCATACATGATATCAGGTTTACTAGCAGTCAAACATAGGAGTGAGTCAATCATACCTCTATAATTAGTTATATCTACTGAAAAACCAGTATTTAAATTTAACCTGGTTGCAGTGGTCATAGGAGTTGATGCAGTTGAGCTGTCTTGCATTCCAAATCTTTTGAGCAAAATCCTGGTGTATTTGGATTGATTTATGAAGATCCCTTCATTAGCCTGTTTAACTTGTAACCCCGGAAAATAACTCAATCTCCTATCATACTCATTTGATATCTAGACTGCATTAGTTTTGCAAATCTCTCACAAAGTTTATCATTAGTAGATCCAAAAATGATATCATCAACATATATATGTACTAATAACAAGTCTTTACCATGGTATTTATAAAAGAGAGTTTTGTCAATTATACCTCTTGTGAAACCACTTTCTAACAGAAATAGAGCAAGTATTTCATACCAGGCCCTTGGAGCTGGTTTTAGTACCATAGAGTGTTTTATCTACTTTGGATCAATGAACCCTGGAGGTTGTTCAACATAAACTTCATCTTCGAGTTCTCCATTGAGAAATGCACTCTTTGCATCCATTTGGAATACTTTAAACTTCTTGTGAGCAGCATAGGTTAGAAAAATTCATATTGCCTCAAGTCTTGCAACTGGAGCAAAAGTCTCATCATAATCAATGCCATCTTGATGTGAATAGCCCTTTACAACCAGTCTTACTTTGTTTCTTATAATAATGCCCTCACTGTCAGTTTTGTTTCTGAACACCCACTTTGTGCCAACTACTGATCTATTTTTTGGTCTTGGCACAAGAGTCCAGACTTTGTTCCTTTTGAATTCATTAAGCTCCTCTTGCATTGATGTAACCCAGTCAGCATCTTGAAGAGCTTCTTCCACCTTCTTGGGTTCAGTTTGAGATAGAAAAGAATGGTAGAGACATTCATTTTGAGTGGCTTTTCTGGTTCTTATACCACTGTCAGGGTTTCTAATGATTAGGTCAGGTGTGTGTGACTTAGATCATTTTCTTGCATATGGAAGTTGACTCCTTGAAGAAGAACCTCCCCTCGATACATGAACTCTCTGTTATTTCTTTGACTAGTACCACTATTATGTCCTGATGCTCCCCCTGAATCAGGGTTTCCATTGATATCAGTATTTGACTCATCAGAATTTGAGGAATGAGAATCTGATGATTTATTTACCGATGTTCCTTGATTTAAATCACTTGTAGAAGACTCTGAATTTGAATCATGTTGCTCCCCCTCAACATATACTTTAGTGTTTGAAGAATTTCCACTATCATGTGGATTATCAGAGCTTTAAGTGATATCAGGATTTACTTTATCGAGATCAGGATTTAAGAGTTCAACATATGGTACTTCATTTTCAAATCTCAATTTGTCATGATCATTTGCATCTTCTAGACCTGTAATCTTCTTGTCATCAAAAGATACATGTATGGATTTCATGACTGTTCTTGTTCTCAGATTATAAACTCTTAATGCTTTTGTAGACAATGGATATCCCACAAAAATGCCTTCATCAGCTTTTAGATCAAACTTGATCAGCTGCTCCGGATGAGTTTTGAGAACAAAACACTTACAACCAAAAATGTGGAAGTGCTTCAAATTTAACTTATTTCCCTTCACCATCTCAAATGGTGTTTTTCTATGCCTGTTGATCAATGTTGTATTTTGTGTAAAGCAAGCAGTTTGCTGTTAGGGCGAAATCACGCACTAATATTCACGCAAGTATACGCGTTCGCAAGTAATATAGAATACTTTCTAGTTCGTTCCCTCAGAGACTCAGACTAAGTTATTGTCTAATTTAACTCACTCACCAATGTATGATTACTTCTCAATGTTAAGATAATAACACTTAAAATTGTTGATTAAATATTAACTATAATTAACTACTTAATTAACCACTTAACTAACGCTGCAATTTATCAATAATAAAACACTCATGAGATCACAACTTCATTATTACTTCCTTCTATAGCCATAGTTATTACCTTTAGCATGTGACAGTGATGATATTAATCGAATAACACAAAACTGATAAAAGCCAACTTTCATTGTACTAATACCATTCTACCAACATCCACAATTAAGATAGAAATTGAATAGTCATCAATTATGTTGAGTTCCTATATGTCTACAGAAATTGACAACACAATGATTTAAGCACAAGTTACTCCTTTTGATTACATAGGGCAAATAAAACTGTTAGAGTTACCCACTAATCATGCACAACGTACATGAACCTATGCTAGCATGGCAAGTTCTAAACCTCAAGATCCACTGTCGCTTCACAAGAGATTAACACCCTATCTTATATGTTCGCGACGCACATAAGACGAATACGCACAACCAATACTAGATATCATGCAATCATCACACACTAAAGTATTAAACAATTAACTAAAGAATTCCATAATAAATCCATTGCAACCCCATGATCACGATTAGCCCATAATAGAACTTATCGCCATCATGGGTTCATATGAAATCATGATAAACGAACACAAGAAAATAACAACTAAACTAATTATATTAAAACAGAGTACGTCACAAGAGTAAATAAGTCAAAGCAAGAAAACTAGCATCCAACGTTACAACGAAACAAGAATCACAAGAATATATGCTTCCTCTTCGTTGCTGTGTGCTAAATCGGTCTTCTTCCTTATCTCCTTCGCTTCTTGCAAAACACAATCTAAAACATAATCCCCTCTTAATACCCTGTGAAAAACGTCTCAAATCTACTTATATAATAGTCCCATAAAACTCAAATTACATAGAAGTTGGAAGCCAAACAGAAGTAGAAGTCTAAAATAATATATTATTTTCCCCGACCCTGCGCGGCCGCTCAGCATTTCTGCGCGGGCGCGCAAGGCTGTTGCGCGGCCGCTTAGCATAGCTGCGCGGGCGCGCAGGACCCTACTGGAAAATTTCCAGGTTTGCTCCGTTTCTTCACCGTAATCTGCCCGTTCTTTTCCTCTCGCAATGGTGAACACATGCCAAGGCTTATTCTTGTTGATTCCTCCTCCGAAATGCAACTAATACCCTGAAATGCATAAACACTAGAAAAACGCATCAAATACACAAAATACTTGATTTCAAGACACCAATTTAAGCCATTTTAAGACGTTCTAAGTGATATAAAATGCCACTTATCACACCCCCAAACTTAAATCGATGCTTGTCCTCAAGCGTCACAGACTCAAAAACAAATAAAAATATGCATGAATGCAATCTATATGAAAATGCAACGATCCCCCTTACTACAATTAACCAATCAAATTGTCACGTCTCAACGAATGCAGTTAGACACTAAAGATCAAGAAACTCATGCAAACGGACATACCGCCAGAAACGTGGTGTGTGCAAATGCTTAACAGATATGCTTCGGAACTAGACCAATTACTATGACTAGACTTTCCTCAAGGCAATCCTACGATTATACAAAGAATAAAAATTCTAGGCACAAAGTGATATACAACACTACAAGAACTTTAGAGCTTACTACGGAATCGTGCTTTTTATTTACAACGCAAATGCTTATTTGACCGTGCAGTGAGTGAGGTCCACAAAAGACTTATACAATGGTATCCATGTAACGAGCGTTAGGTTAGCGGATCCCAGACTCTAAAAGCCTTAGGTCACTAGGCACAAAGTCCCCTAAGAACTTAATAACTCGAATACCAAAGAGCCCACCACTACTAGAAAAACGTCAATAGACATCGGTTAAAAACCGATGTCTATGTATGTAAAAATCCGATGTCTTCGTGGGTGATGTTAAAGACCCCCCTATTTAACATCGGTTTTAAACTGATGTTAAATTGAGCATAAAACATCAGTTCCAAGTTTAAAACCGATTTCTATATCTTGATATTAAATTTCCCATGCATATCTAATCTTCATATATCATCATAATATGATATTTTTATCAATTTAAATATATGTGAGCTAAGCAAAATCTTTCAATTTAAACAATAAACTGATGTTACTAGTACCAGTAACAACAGTTTTCATCAAACAACCGATGTTAATAGTACCTTTGACATCGGTTCTTCATTGGTAACTGATGTCTATTTTTGACAAACTGATGTCTATGATGATTAATAACATCAGTTTTTTGTTTCAAGTTTTTTTTTGCTGTAGTCTTTAACATCGGTTTTTACTGATGTCAATGGTCAACTAGAACTGATGTATCAAGCTTTGATAGACATCATTTTTTTATTTTGTAGCAGATGTTTATAGTATTACATTAACACCAGTTTTATGTCAATAAAATGATGATAAATGGCTTTGTTTTAAAATCAGTTGGTTTGTATAAAATGATGTCTGATCACCTGTTTTATCCATGCAAAAATCAGAAACACAGATGCCAAAAAATTGCCAGAAAACCAAGCAATTGCCATTTAACAACCAAATTCAGCTCCAATATTTACCAAACTATCATTCAATCTCCAGCCATCCAAATTAACATCCCAATCTCCAAACATCCAAATTATCATCCCACCATACTAGCTACATAGTTTCAAATCTAAACCACCAAACATGAAGTACTAGACATTCATCCATATTTTCTAATTACTAGTTACAATCCGAATACATGTAACCAAAATAAAGGTGTTTTTCAGATTGCAATATAGGTACCAGTCGCCAAGCTAGAGTCGCCAACAACTACATGATGGATTGGATATAATCAAGCGTCTCATAGCGAACGATGTCAAGGTCCTCCTCTGTATAAGACTTGCGACTCTTGGAGGCCCACTGGAACACAAATATACTTATGTCATTCCTCAACCAACTGAAAAGTAATATTCATACAATTAAGAAAAGTAAAAAATATACCTTGTCTAGCAACTTCATCTCCTGGTCCTCAATTAAATCTTTCATATATCGCATGACCACATATCCACATTCTGTGCCACCTGGTTGTTTAGGGCATCCCTATACATTCCAATAAATTGTTGACAATTAGTGAACGGGGAAGATTAATCATAATTCCATATTTTACAAAAATGAAAAATTAAAAAAATCGACTAAATACTCACAACAAGGTTTTTAATTTTGGGATTCTTGTTTACCCGTCCTTCTTGAGCATTATAAGATCTCACTGCCCTGTAAATGTTATAATTATAAAATACAGTGTCAAATCCGTTAATTACCGATTACATTCAATATATAATTGTAAGTTGAAGTAAAAAATTACCGCATTAAAGCCTTTTCAAGGTCCTGGGGATGAGGATGATGAGGCAATGGATTAAGGATGAAAATTTCTGATTCCCAAAACACAACTAAAATCCAATGTAAACTGTTTTCATTATAAACAAATTAAAGTGAGCAAAATGTAATTTAAAAAATACATATCCGACAATTTTATATACATTATAATTAATTTACCAACAACTATATGACTAATCAAGGCCATACAATATTTTAAAATAGGACGCACAAAAAGAGACATACTTGTAGTTATAAGGCATAAAGTTCATCCGAAGAACTCCATCTTTCAGCCTTTGCACAACATATTCATTAAATTCATCATTCAACTTGTATGTGGACGGATGAAGAAAAGCAAACATCGATGACAAATCTCTACCCGGCCTATCCCGAAACACTGAATACAAATACCTAAAAAATAAAAAAAATACAAATTACATTTTCTGTAAATAGATCATTACTATATAAAATGAGACCAGATTCTAAAAAAGTATAAAAAGAAGCTTACGCCATGTATATTGATATAGCAGACTGTCCAATCATTTTAAACTCTAGCAATTCAAGTATGTTCTCATGAAGCAAATATACAGTTCTTTCAATTCCAAAGATTTGAAAATCACATGGAACCGGTATCGAATTTCCACTTTCCTTCATCACTGTCGATGCAAATTTGTACAAAAGCCTAAAGCGAGGAGGCACATTGTCCTTTGGCTTCACAGAATTAAATGCATTATGCATTCTTTGCACCTCACTCACATTCCGCGCATTTTTCCTTTTCTGTAAATAAATATTTAAGCATATAACCGGTATTATTCACTTTAGTGCAAATTTGTACAACCTCCTAAAAATAATGACACTTGGTTTGTAATTAAATTATATACCTCGGAACCAGTAGTGGAGGTGTATATGATCATGTCTTTGGGCCATGCCAAATGAGAACCGATGGCTTGCTGGACGGTTTCTATCTCACCAACCACAGGAACAGGCACCAAAGCATCGTCCTGGATGCTTCCGTCCACCCCAACACGAACAAACCCTGGTTCTAGAGGCACTCCATGAACCTCTCTACTCATTTCATCTCCGTCATCAAAAACAACACCAAAAGCTACCTTGTTATCAATGCTCTCCACTGCCATTTCACATTTGCGAGGACCCTATAGTTTATAATTATAAATCAAAATAGACACTATTGGCTCAAACAATTTAATAACATGCAATATTATCATAGAAATCAATCAAGTATACACTGTAATTGTATACCTTTTGTCCCGGTGGACCAGGAGGAGGAATAATAACAACAAAATCTGCACCATCTTTATCCTCAACGGTCATCAATTCATCTTCCATCAAATCTTTTGCAACTTTCCTTCTGTTCTTTTGTTCTTGTTCTTGTTCTTTTACCCCAGGACAACTTGCTTTTTCAGACATTGGTGAATGTAGATTGCCCCCAGCAACCAAAGCTTTCAACTCAGCAATTTGCAACTCAAGATTATGAAACTGCTCTTTGGTAACGTGATTTCTTGTCTGTTTCGGTAAATCGAAGTACAATGTTGGAGGTATGAAGTTTCCAACCCCACGAACCCTTCCCGCATGCTCGGGAGTTTCCAATACACTGGTGAGTACATCATTAGTTCCATCCGGCTTGAATTCACCATTTCTTTGCTTTTCGAGTAAGGAATCCTGTTAAAACCATGAGAGTAATTAGGTATGATTGGAAAATTAAAGAAGCAAAAAATTATAATAAGTCTTACAATTTGTTGAATTTTTTCTGCCAGTTCTGGGTCAAGAGTCCCATCTTCTGTCATACGGGCTTTTTTCCACATAATTGCCCTATCTGGCCTTTCTTCAGGCTCCAACCTCCCCGAGCGTTTCTACAAAAATTAAGATACATTCATAAAATTGAAAATATGAATACTACAAGAAAAATGATAAGACTCTTACTTCTTCTTCTTCCAATCCGATGTATCCTTTTCTTGACACTCGGTGTGGATATTTCCGTTGTCCCACTCTTTCACTCTGTTTTTTATTCTCTTCCTGTATACAAAATAAATCTTGTTGATTACTGTATTTTTACAATTAAATCTACTCCCAAAAAATCAAAAAAAAATATGGTCCTAAATTTAAATATATATATATATATGTAAGTAATGCATACCTCCCACTCTTTTGTGACTCTAGCTGCAACAAATCGTCTCCATGCTTTCTTCCCGACAAAAGCATATTGCTTTGGTGGCTTCTGTAGCTTCTTCTTCTGCCTAACAAAAGGCATCACATGTTTCGCTGTCAATTTAGCCTTAAAATTTCTCCATTTTGCGCCTGCCGACTGTAGAATCCTCTTCCGACTTTCAGGAATCAGTTCGAACGTATCCTGAAGCACAAATTTAACAAGTTCAGACAGTGCAAATTTTTTTAAATAAAAACCATGAGATTAATGTCAATTGCGATTGTAAATGACATACCTCAAGATCATTCCATATTTTTTGTTTCAGTTCAGGGTCAACCTTTGGCCAAGTCGGAATGTCAATTGGCACCATTGTCCTTGCCAGCATACCTATGTAGGACTACAGTTTGTGTCGTTCGTCTCCAACTGGAACTGCAACTCGATTGAACCGCAAATTCAATTTCTCTCCCCGCGCTTTCTTCATCACCACTTTGTGCATAGCACAAACGCCTCGTGCTGCTCCAGATGTCCTGCTTTTGGTAGATTGTGTAGTACTTTCAGTGGGTTGTGGAGCTGTCTGCTGGGGAACAATGGTGTCCGCTAGAGCAACCGGGTCAGGATTTGGTACCGCTGGAACAATGGTGTCCGCTGGAACAATGTGATTTTCATCCAATGATTCTTTAGACTGTTTTTTAGATTTTTTTCCTTTCTTTACCATATTTCCTGCATTAACCAAAAGGAGTAGGAATAATAGATAAGATTATCATCATACTAGGATTATCATAATCATTCTAGCACAACACACATCTAATGCAAGATATATAATTAACTACACAATCGCCTTTTCAACGTATAACAACATACAGCAGAACACATAAAGCATTTACATATTTTTATCAGTTGCTTCTACAAATTCTAATACTTACACTCATAATAAAACTCCAAGTAATAAAACTCCAAGTAATTATATCATATTTTTAGCATTTCATACATATCATACAACAAATTATTTATCCTTGGATCGCTTCTTCAGCCAGATTCCTTCGCCATCCTTTCTTTTATTGCCAGCATTAGACTCTTCGTCGTCATCAACACCAGAATCAACTATGGGGATGTTAGAGCAGAATGGAGGGTTTTCTAGAATTGTGTCTCCAAGATCATCATCATTGTATATCTCGTGATAGTCTCTAGTTGTTGAGGTCAATACGACTGACCAGTTGGAATCAACGGGATCTTCGACATAGAAAACTTGTTTCACTTGATCAATGGACACATATTTGTCATTCTTGTGGCCTTGTCGACTAAGGTCCACAAGTGTGAAGCCAAGTTCATCAGCCTTGACACCTCTGTCACAGTCTACCCATTTGCACAAGAACAACGGGGCTTTAAATGAGTGGTAATCCAATTCCCATATTTCTTCAATCCTCCCGTAAAATGTCATATCACTCTCTACGGGATTTAAATCCTTAGCACTAGAAACTTGGACAGTCTTAGCAACTAACGAGACTCCACTATTTTGAACAACCCTAGCATCGTCTCGCTCCTTTGTGAAGTATCGGATTCCGTCAACTAGATAGCCATCATAAGTCAAAACAGTAAATGATGGTTTTCCTGCTAGCCACCTTATCGTTTCAGAAACACCTTCGACTTTCTCGTTCAATTCAGTCATAACTTTGTTCTCAAACCATTCAGCAAATAGCCTATTATGCTCCCCAATCATCCACTGAATAGTCTTTTTTTTTCCTTCATAATTTTTTTCAAGCAACTCCTTATGCATCCTTTGAAAATACATAAATTTTTTGGTTACAAACTAAAATAATGCTTATACAAAATTAATCAATAAAAGAAAAAGAAAAGTGACTTACTTAACATATGGAAACACTTCACTGTTGTTTAAGAGGACGTGTAAATGCGCCTCATCTCGTTCTTTCTCTTCAACAGATTTAACTGTTGCAGCCGATAATGGACCAGAAAGTTTGCCTTGGTCCTTCGGAAGTCCGGCAGTTGTCAAACTATTTCTAGAAAACTCAGCGCAAAATTCTACAGATTCTTCTTTCAAGTATGCTTCGGCTATACAACCTTCTGGAAAATAACGGTTTCGCACGTAACTTTTCAACACTTTATTAAAACGCTCAAATGGATACATCCATCTATAGAAAACTGGTCCACATAAACGCAATTCCCTGACCAGGTGTACTATTAGATGTATCATTATATCAAAAAAAGAAGGCGGAAATATTTTTTCAAGCTCACATAAGGTTAATACCACATCAGCTTGCAATTTATCAAGTTTTGATACGTCAACAATTTTGTTGCACAAAGTGTTGAAAGAGAAGCAGAGTCTTATTATGCTAACTCTAACATTCTTCGGAAGTACAGAACGAATTGCGACCGGGAGTAATTGTTGAAGGAGTACATGGCAGTCGTGAGACTTCATCCCAAATATCTTTAAATCTGCCATGGATACACAATTTCTGATGTTTGAGGAATGCCCATATGGCAACTTCATTGATGAGAGTGATTTCAACACTTTTCTTTTTTCAGCTTTTGTTAGAGTAAAACTAGAAGGAGGCAGATAAGTTCTTTTTTCTCCTACTTCTGGAGCTAAATCAGTTCTAACCCCCATTTCCATCATATCTAGCCGAGATGCCTCACTATCTTTGGACTTGTGTTTTAAATTCAGTAACGTCCCAACTAGACTATCGCACACATTTTTCTCAATATGCATAATATCGAGGCAGTGACGAACGTGATGGAATTTCCAGTATTCCAACTCAAAAAATACTGACTTCTTCTTCCAAGCACAGTCCACCTTCTTCGACTTCTTTACTTCCTTTCCATAAGAAAATTTAATTTTTTCTTGTTGTGCCAACACCTCTTGTCCGGAAAGGGGTTGCCTTGGTTGTCCAAACTCTTGTTGACCATTAAAGGCTGCCTTCTTCTTCCTGTATGGATGATGCCTAGGCAAATACCGACGATGACCTTGGTAACATATTTTCCTACTATAAGGTAAATAGTTAGCAACGGTATCATCACCACACACTGGACAACCCAAATAACCCTTGTTGACACAGCCAGACAAATTACCATATGCCGGGAAATCGTTAATCGTCCATAACAAAGTCGCCCTTAAAGTGAAAAAAGTTTTTGTGAAGGCATCGTATACATTCGGTTCACCTTCTTCCCAAAGTTTTTTCAAATCATCAACTAACGGTTGTAAGAACACATCAAGGTTGTTACCTGGTTCATGTGGACCGGAGACCAATATAGTTAACATCATAAATTTCCTCTTCATACATAACCACGGAGGAAGATTATATGTTACCAATACTACCGGCCAACAAGAATACCGATTAGCCAGCCCATTGTTATGTGGGTTAATACCATCAGCCGACAAAGCTAGTCGAAGATTTCTTGGCTCACTTCCGAAGGCAGGCCACCTGTAATCGATATTCCGCCAAGAAGGAGAGTCGGCAGGGTGGCGCATCTGGCCATCATGAATTCTTTGGTTGGAATGCCATGTCAACAACTCAGCTGTCGAAGAAGATTTAAACATTCGTTTAAATCTCGGGATGATCGGAAAGTACCACATAACTTTTGCCGGGATTTTATACCTTTCTCTACCATCCTTACCCACCTTCCAGCGAGATAGCTTGCACTCTGGACACTCCGAAGCAGTCTCATTTACACCCCTGTATAGAACACATTCATTGGGACACGCGTGGAATTTTGTATACTCGAGGCCTAAATTCGAAAGAGTCTTATTTGCTTCATATGTGTTAACAGGTAATGCATTATCCTGAGGTAGGAATGAGCCAATTGTAGAGAGAAGATCGCTAAATGCGCTATCACTCACACCGAATCTCGCTTTCCAGTTATGTAATTTTAACACCGAATCTAATTTTGTGAAGTCGCTGCCCTCAAATAAAGGTTGTTGAGCATCGGCCACAAACCTCTTAAAATCATGCGAGTCTTTATCATAGTCATCGCCCCCTGATTTACCCCCCGGATTACGATATGCTGCTTCACAAACCACAGCAGCTTGTGAAGCACCAGCAGCCGCCGCTTCCGATGCAGCAGCCGCTTCTGATGTAGCTTCAAAGGCTGATTTAAATGCATCTGCATTCTGCTCCTCTTCATGAGGAGGCACTGTGCTACCAACAGACGACCTACCAGTCTTGGATCTATGCCAAATCCAATCAATATACCCAAGACTAAAACCATTCTCGTAGAGATGACCCCTTATTACTTTGACCGGAAATTTTTTGAAATTAACACATTTACAGCAGGGGCAAGGTATTTTTTTAGGATTTTTACAATTTTCTTCGGCGTAAATCAAAAACTTTTCAACCCCGACTTCATATTCCAACGAATCCCTCTCTTTTGAAATCCAATCTTTCTCCATATTCGTAGGATAACCTATTTCCTACCTAATTTCCATATCAAATATTTCAAAAAAACAACGTACAATTAGTAATATATATGTATTACTATGTATAATTACCGGCAAAGTAGAACACGACACTGATTGATTAAAATGATGAAACGAAACACAGAACAAAGCTGAGCACGCCACTAGACAATAAACATAGCAAATTAATATAATTTACGTCGATGCTCGTAAAGTATTAGCTTTCATAGGCCAAGAAAACTCTACTCACATGCTAATTATCATTTCTCAAACAACTTATTAATTAGCTACTTTGTTGTTTTATTACAACTATAAATAACTTATTCCCTCTCTCTGTTTCATCCGATTAAAACGGATTGCAACAGACTGCCGTTACATTCATTTTTAGAATATAAATCATATAAATCTAAGCTACAATCATATAGCAGAACCTACAAGTTCTGCTTGATTAATTAGAGGTTGATTAATTCATTAAAGTACATATATACAAGAGTACTGTAAATTTATAACACCACAAAACTTTATAAAGTACTTGCACAAAGTTAAACAATGACCATTACAGAAATTAACCAATCGTAGTCGCCTAAAATTAGTAACTACCCTATTCTTCAACATTCATATAGTTCTAAAAAACATACAAACATACTCAAAAACATCGAAATTACCCCTCTTCAATACCTCTAAATCAAAATTAACCAAAAAATACCACTAAAAACATTCCCAAAATCAAAATTGATTGTTATTCCTTTTCAGTAATCTGCATTATACTATCAAAAAATCTGCATTATCAAAAAATCTGCATTATCGATTTAGTAGTACAAGACATGGCATGCATTTTAATGTTTACATTATACTATAAATTCCTGGCATTTTATATATGTTTACATATATAAAAATTATATGTAAACTGAAAATAACAAAATCATATCATTTAAACAAAATAAAAAAAATAAATAAATCATAAGCAAATTAGGGTTTGCTATAGGACAAGTAACTCATTTCCATACTAATTAAACAAGCAGATGCAGATGAGTAAACTAATTAAAAAATAAAAAATTAGGGTTTCAAATTGAAACCCCCAATTCTGAAATTAGGGTTTAAAACTTACCTAATTCAAGCCTTGGTGAAATGCAACCTTAAACTCCAACTTAGCTTCAATCTCCAACCTTAAAATCCAACTTAGCTTCAATCTCCAACTCCGACTTCGACTTCGACTGCAACTCCGACTTCGACTCGATACAATGCAACAAAAATGAGAGCAGCAAGGTAAAATGAGAGCAGCAAGGTGAAATCTACACAGGAAGGTGAAATAAGAGCTGAGAGAGGGATATGTTCTTGGTGATGAAATGAGAGATGAGAGAGTGATGAAATGAATACGTTTTTGTTTTTTGTTTGTTATTTTTTGTTTTGTTAGTTTTTGATTTTTTGTTTCATTTTTTTGAAAAAGTGGGGGAAGATGTGGGTGAAAAAAGGGGGAGAATTTTACTAAGTCAAAAAACAGGGGGGGGAACACTTGGAGGGAATGAATTATTTGGTTAAGGGGGGAAACGGGGAAGGCACGTTGATTAATTTTTTTAAAACAGACATATAACATCGGTTGGGCTAAAAAACTGATGTTTATAACAACAAAAGACATCGGTTACCAAAAACCGATGTAGAAAACACCTTTTACATCGGTCAAAAAAGCAACCGATGTCTAAGAGGTGATGTCTATTCTACTTTTTCTAGTAGTGCACTCTTGATCAATTACGCAATTTTTTTATTTTTTTTAATTCTGAGCAAGTGCGTTTCGCTCCATCTTGCTCAACCCTAGACTACTCGCATAACATGCGAGCCAGCTACTAGCCATTTGACGCCTAGCCACAACTAGCAACAAATTCCATTTTTACTCCTTTTTTTTTTCTTTTTCATGCCTTTACCACTAAGAACCTATTATCAAATTCTAAGCATAATAAATAGATTATCCTCGAAAATAATCAGATCATAACAACAATCTAGTCCTTCAGCATTCTCTAAGACTTAGTGACAATACAAGTGCTTCTAGCATGCATATCAACCTACACAACTTAATATCACTTTAATGCTATCACTACATTCGCATCAATATCACAATTCAGTCGATAAATCATTGCAAAAGGGATCATGGTATATGCATGAGCTATATGATATGACAACAAATAAAGCTATAAAAAAAACTATATGGCAAAAATTATGCAACTATATGAACTAACTATCATGAATATGCAACTATATGACACACACAAAATATTCCTTAACTACCACCCCCAAACTTAAAATCTTCACTGTCCCCAGTGAAGGTAGTAGAAAGGAACACAGGGTATACCTACTCGGAGTCATCATCATCATCACCCTCAGTGGGTGGAGTATCAGGCGGCGGGTATGCAGAGTCCTCACCAAAAACTGGCCACTGGATATCAGCTCCAAGGCCTCGAAAAGCAGTCCCTAACGCAAGGGTGAGCTCCTGAGCAAACCTGCTCTGTGTCTCATACATGGCATCCATCCGCCGTGAAAGCCTCCTATACTGGGCATCACCCATCCCAGTACCCTCCTGAGCTCTCGAAGAACTAGCCTCACCACGCCCTGGCCTGGCCATAGTAGCACCTCGTGCTGGACGCCCTCCTGGAAGACGATAACCCAGCCCATGCTCCTCAGGCTCACCACCGGTCCACTCCTGCATCCCATTCAGAGTGCCAGAATCTATAGGAGCTGCTGGCAACTGCAACTGCTCATGAGCCGGCCAGTTCACTCCTACTGCACGACATAGCTTTGTAACCGTGGATGCATAAGGGATGTTCATATGCTTTGCTCCCCTCAAAAACTTCAGAATTCCTTGGTAGATAAACTCACCAAGGTCCACATAGTATTCCTCATTCAGAATTCCCCACAACAACTGTGCTCTCTCAACTGTGACCTCGTGTGCATGTGAAGAAGGCAAGATATTAGCACATATAAATGCGTTCCATGCACGGGCATACCTGTTCATGGCGATCGCCGGAAAGTGACGATACTCATTATTGGCTGGACTAAAGTTCCAAACTGTGCCCGGTCGACAGAGAGTCGCACAAATCAAATCCAAGTCAAAATCCTCAGCAGTCTTTTCATTCCAGTTCTCCTCCTCGGGCTTCCTCTCTCGCTGTCCAATCACTCGGCGAATCGCCGCAGGATGATAATCAACCGTCAGCCCCCGAACTACAGAAAACCCATTCTTTTCAGCCTTCGCGTTCGCGTAGAACTCGCGAACAACACTCATCGGTACTGCTTCGGGTGACTCACAAAAAGCTATCCACCCCTTCTCTGCAATCAAGGGCAACAACTCACCATCCCTCCCTGATGGTAAAAACCCCCTCTCCTTCAGAATCGGCTTCCCCAACAGCCTAGTATACTCCTCCTCCGCGGCTCTGTCAGTTAACCGAGGCCTCGCAGCAGTACCCCTTGATGAATCAGCAGTAGGAACTGTGCTGCTGCTGTCAATAGTGCGTGCTCTCTTGGGTGCCATTGATTTGTGAATAAAAGTGTGTAAGAACTGATTTTTTATGTTTATGAGAGGGTTTAAGTGTAGGAAGTTGTGGGAGATATGTAGGATAGGTGTATGTATATATAGGGTGTGGAGTAGGTTAAATTAGATTAGGAGTGGGGTTGAGGGATAAAATCATGGGGTAATGGGAAAAGAATTCGAGGGTTTATGGGCTGTAATGGGTTTTTGTGTTTTTTGTTTTTTTTTTCTGAACTGTAAAAAAAATTTCTGGAACTCGACCCCTGCGCGGCCGCTCAGCATTTCTGCGCGGGCGCGCAGCAAGCTGCGCGGCCGCTCAGCATAGCTGCGCGGGGGCGCAGAGGGTCTCTGGAAAAAAAAAATTTCAGCCCCTGTTTTCTGATTTTTTTTGTGTTTTTGGATAGGTTATTAACTTCTAAGGGTTCCTGTAACAACAATTCATGGGTTGCCTCCCACGCAGCGCTTCTTTTTCGTCATTAGCTTGACGTTCCGTTCCTTTCTCACGTAGTCAACAAAATGGCACTAACCACCTCTCGGTTTGCCATGTCCCCATAGTAGTGCTTCAACCGCTGACCGTTAACCTTGAATGCTTGGTCCGAATCATTCTCAAAAATTTCCACCGCTCCATGTGGAAACACAGTTTTGATAATAAAAGGTCCAGACCACCTTGATTTCAACTTCCCAGGAAAAAGTCGGAGCCGAGAGTTGAATAACAGAACTTGTTGCCCTGGCACAAACAACTTAGGATGTAGCTTCCTATCGTGCCACCTTTTCACCTTTTCCTTATACATTTTGTTATTCTCGTACGCTTGAAGTCGAAATTCATCAAGTTCATTAAGCTGAAGCATTCTTTTCTTACCAGCTGCATCTAAATCCAGGTTCAATTTCTTCAATGCCCAGTAGGCCTTATGCTCAAGCTCCGCCGGTAGATGACATCCCTTACCGTACACCAACTGAAACGGTGACATCCCAAGTGGAGTTTTGTATGCTGTTCTGTAAGCCCAAACAACTTCATCGAGCTTTAAAGACCAATCCTTCCTTGATGGACAAACAACCTTCTCTAGAATGTGCTTTATCTCTCTATTAGACACTTCCGCTTGACCATTTGTTTGCGGATGATAGGCAGTAGCTACTCGATGATTCACATTATAACGCTGCATCATAGAAGTGAACTTACGGTTGCAAAAATGCGATCCTTCATCACTTATGATTACCCGAGGTGTTCCAAACCTTGTGAAAATTTGCTTATGAAGAAAATTTAGCACTGCCTTTGCATCATTTGTTGGTAAAGCTTTAACTTCGACCCATTTTGAGACATAATCGACTGCCAGCAAAATGTACTGATTATTGCAAGACGAGATAAAAGGCCCCATGAAATCGATTCCCCATACATCAAAGACCTCGACTTCAAGCATCACATTTAATGGCATCTCATCCTTCCTTGACAAATTTCCCACTCTTTGGCAACGATCACACCTTAAAACAAACTGATGAGCATCCTTGAACAAGGTGGGCCAGAAAAAACCTGCTTGCAGAATACGAGCTGCCGTTTTCTCACCTCCATAGTGTCCACCATAAACCGTGGAATGGCAGTCTCGTAATATCCCCTCCGTCTCACAGAACGGGATACATCTCCTGATGATCTGGTCAGCTCCCTGTCTAAACAAATATGGTTCATCCCACATATACCACTTCACCTCATGCAGAAACTTCTTCTTTTACGCGGATGTCAAATTGGGAGGCATTATATTGCTGACAAGATAGTTTACAATATCTGCAAACCATGGTTCTTCCTCCTGAATTGCAAACAACTGCTCATCCGGAAAAGATTCATTGATTAACGTCCTATCTTGTGAAGTAGAATCGGGATTCTCCAACCTAGAGAGATGGTCAGCTACTTGATTCTCGGTACCTTTTCTATCTTTGATCTCTAACTCAAATTCCTGAAGTAAAAGCACCCAACGAATGAGTCTCGGCTTCGAATCCTTCTTAGAAACCAGATAGCGAATATCTGCATGATCAGTGAATACTGTCACTTTCGTACCAAGCAGATAAGATCAAAATTTCTCAAAGCCAAAGACTATAGCCAAAAGCTCTTTCTCAGTAGTGGTGTAGTTCAATTGGGCCCCATTTAAAGTCTTACTCGCATAGTAGACCACATGGAAGAGATTTTTCTTGCGCTGTCCCAGAACTGCACCTACCGCATAGTCACTCGCGTCACACATCATCTCAAACGGTTCTGTCCAATCTGGTGCTGTAATAACTGGTGTCGTGATCAAACTCTCCTTGAGAGTCTCGAATGCTGCCAAACATTCTTCATCAAATTTGAAAGGCACATCTTTCTCAAGTAAATTGCATAACGGCTTAGATATCTTTGAAAAGTCCTTGATGAATCGTCGATAAAAACCCGCATGACCGAGAAAACTACGGATTCCTTTCACTGAATTAGGTGGGGAAAGATTTTCAATGACTCCCACCTTGGCCTTGTCCACCTCCAGACCTTTGCTAGAGACCTTATGCCCAAGGATAATGCCTTCACGCACCATAAAATGACATTTCTCCCAATTAAGCACCAAATTAGTTTCCACGCATCTTTTGAGTACGGCGCGCAGATTATTCAAGCATTCATCATATGAGTGTCCAAAGACGGAGAAGTCATCCATGAACACTTCGACGTTATTTCCAATCATGTCAGAGAATATAGCCATCATACATCTCTGAAAGGTGGCCGGGGCGCCACATAACCCAAACGAAACTCTACGAAAAGCAAATGTGCCAAATGGACAAGTGAAGGTAGTCTTTTCCTGATCCTCTGGTGCAATACAAATCTGATTATACCCGGAATACCCATCCAGAAGACAAAAATACTCATGTCCCGCCAATCTGTCAAGCATTTGATCAATAAAAGGGAGAGGGAAGTGATCCTTTCTTGTGGCTTTGTTCAATTTTCTATAATCCATGCATACTCTCCATTCTGTAACTGTTCGAGTAGGGATGAGCTCATTCTTTTCATTTGCGACCACAGTGATACCTCCCTTCTTAGGAACACATTGTACAGGGCTCACCCACGAGCTGTCAGAAATAGGATAAATGATGCCTGCATCTAGCCATATTTCAGAATTTCTTTCTTCACCACCTCCTTCATGATTGGGTTCAGTCTTCGCTGCTGTTCCACAGTTGGCTTACTACCTTCTTCTAACAGAATTTAATGCATACAATATGAGGGACTTATCCCCTTGATGTCTGCTATAGTCCATCCTATAGCCGATTTGAATTCTCTCAAAATCTTAAGAGCTTGTCTTCCTCACTACCTGAAAGGTCAGCTGAAATAATAACAGGTAACGTAGATGAATCACCTAAAAAGGCGTACCTCAAGTGTTCAGGTAATGGTTTGAGCTCTAAGGTAGGCGCTTCTTCTATTGATGGTTTGAGCTTCTCTTCAGCGTTCTTGAGGTCAGAAGTACCAAGAGATTCAAATGGTATATCTAGCTTTCGCTTCCAGGGAGAAGCGTTCAGATATTGTAATTGATCGTTGCTATCTTCATCATCACTGTCAAATTCCCCCACTAAGGCCTTTTCCAATACATCAGACATTAGCATGTGATCGAGTTCCGAAGTAACCGCAGAATCAATCACATCCACTTTTAAGCACTCCTCATCTTCTGTAGGGAATTTCATTGCCTTGAATACGTTGAAGGTCACATCCTGATCTTGAACCCGCATAGTAAGTTCTCCTTTTTGCACATCTATCAAGGTACGGCCAGTTGCCAGGAAAGGCCTCCCCAAGATTATGGGAATCTTTTTATCTTCCTCAAAATCCAGAATAACAAAATCAGCAGGGAAGAAGAGCTTATCCACCTTGACGAGCACATCCTCAACTATGCCCCTTCGGTAAGTAATGGAACGGTCCGCCAATTGTAACGACATGTATGTGGGTTTTGGATCAGGCAGGTCCAGCTTTTTAAAGATTGACAACGGCATCAGATTAATGCTTGCTCCCAAATCACAAAGGCACTTGTCAAAAGTTAGATTGCCAATGGTGCAAGGAATGGTGAAGCTTCCTGGATCTTTCAGTTTTGGTGGTAACTTTTGTTGCAGAACCGCGCTGCATTCTTCTGTGAGAGCAACGGTTTCAAGGTCATCCAGTTTCACCTTCCTTGAAAGAATAGTCTTTATAAACTTCGCATAACTAGGCATTTGTTCCAGAGCCTCAGCGAAAGGTATATTGATGTGAAGTTTCTTGAACACCTCCAGAAACTTCCCGAACTGTCTATCCAGCTTTTGTTGCTGCAATCTCTTAGGAAAAGGTGGTGGAGGATAGAGCTGTTTCTCCCCTGTATTAGCCTCAGGCAGAGTGTGTTCAACAGTAGTCTTCCTTGGTTCCGCCGCTTTCTCCCTTTGCTTAGATTCTTCATCTCGAACTTCAGCTTCGACTTCTTTTGCCTTTTCAGCATCAGCTACTTTTCCAGACCTTAAGGTAATAGCCTTGACTTGCTCTTTAGCTTCCTTCCTGCCTGGTACTTCCGTGTCACTGGGAAGAGTGCCAGGTTGACGATTGAGCACTGCATTGGCTAATTGACCGATTTGATTTTCCAAGGTCTTGATAGAAACCGCCTGACTCTTGCACAACAGCTTAAGTTCCTCAAAATCAGCACTAGTAGGTGCAGCTGCACTTCCCTGTTGAGGATATGATTGTCTTGTAGCATACTGCTGTGGTTGCTGGAATCCAGGTGGGTTAAACTGTTTACTCACTCCTTGCTGATATGGTGGCTGAATAGCATTCTGATTATTTCCCCAGCTGAAATTTGGATGATTTCTATTGTTAGCATGATAGGTCGCTGGCACGGGCTGCTGTTGTCGCTGATAATTATTCACATACTGAACAGATTCGTTGACAAGAGAACACTGATCCGTAGCATGAGAACCTGCACAAAGCTCACAAACCATAGCTATTTGATTAACTCCATACGTAGCCAAAGAATCAACCTTCATTGATAGCGCTTGGAGCTGGGCTGTAATAGCGGTGGCTGCATCAACTTCCAGAATACCTGCTACCTTGCCTGATGTCATCCTCTGAGTTGGGTTTTGATGCTCATTTGCAGCCATCGTCTCAATAAGATTGTACGCCTCAGTATAGCTTTTAGCCCATAAGGCGCCTCCCGCTGCTGCATCGAGCATGGGCCGAGATTGAGCCCCCAAACCATTATAAAAACCAGTGATTACCATCCAATCCGGCATTCCATGATGTGGACATTTTCTCAACATTTCCTTGTAGCGTTCCCAAGCCTCGCACATAGATTCTGTAGGTTGCTGCGCAAACTGAGTAAGAGCACTCCTCATAGCAGCAGTCTTTGCCATTGGATAAAACTTCACCAGAAACTTTTGCGCAAGATCTTGCCACGTAGTGATTGACCCAGCTGGTTCAGAATGTAACCAGTCTTTAGCCTTATCCCTCAGTGAGAATGGGAAAAGCCTCAACTTGATAGCCTCATCAATCACGCCATTATACTTAAAAGTGCTGCAGATCTCGACAAAATTCCTTATGTGCATGTTGGGGTCTTCAGTTGCCGCTCCTCCAAAAGAAACAGAATTCTGCACCATCTGAATAATGCCCGGCTTGATTTCAAAGGTGTTAGCTTGGATAGCCGGATGAAGGATGCTTGACTGAATGTCATCAATTTTAGGTCGAGAAAAATCCATAAGAGCTGGATCAGCTTGAACAATATGATCTCCCATATTTACTGGTTCTTTCTGCTCAGTTCCTGAATCCGAATCCTCAAAATCTAACTTCTCCGGTGTATCAAGAACTTCATCTTTCTCCTCAGCTGTATCTAAGGTCCTCTTGCGAGCATGAGAACGAGTTTGCATAAACGCACTAAAGTACCTGAAACACAACCGAAAAGAGTAATTAACTACTACGTCCTAATCACTGAGTCCTAATGACCAATGATGGTAAGTACATAAACTAAACAAATACGCCGAGTCCCCGGCAGCGGCGCCAAAAACTTGTTAGGGCGAAATCACGCACTAATATTCACGCAAGTATACGCGTTCGCAAGTAATATAGAATACTTTCTAGTTCGTTCCCTCAGAGACTCAAACTAAGTTATTGTGTAATTTAACTCACTCACCAATGTATGATTACTTCTCAATGTTAAGATAATAACACTTAAAATTGTTGATTAAATATTAACTATAATTAACTACTTAATTAACCACTTAACTAACACTGCAATTTATCAATAATAAAACACTCATGAGATCACAACTTCATTATTACTTCCTTCTATAGCCATAGTTATTACCTTTAGCATGTGACAGTGATGATATTAATCGAATAACACAAAACTGATAAAAGCCAACTTTCATTGTACTAATACCATTCTACCAACATCCACAATTAAGATAGAAATTGAATAGTCATCAATTATGTTGAGTTCCTATATGTCTACAGAAATTGACAACACAACGATTTAAGCACAAGTTACTCCTTTTGATTACATAGGGCAAATAAAACTGTTAGAGTTACCCACTAATCATGCACAACGTACATGAACCTATGCTAGCATGGCAAGTTCTAAACCTCAAGATCCACTGTCGCTTCACAAGAGATTAACACCCTATCTTATATGTTCGCGACGCACATAAGACGAATACGCACAACCAATACTAGATATCATGCAATCATTACACACTAAAGTATTAAACAATTAACTAAAGAATTCCATAATAAATCCATTGCAACCCCATGATCACGATTAGCCCATAATAGAACTTATCGCCATCATGGGTTCATATGAAATCATGATAAATGAACACAAGAAAATAACAACTAAATTAATTATATTAAAACAGAGTACGTCACAAGAGTAAATAAGTCAAAGCAAGAAAACTAGCATCCAACGTTACAACGAAACAAGAATCACAAGAATATATGCTTCCTCTTCGTTGCTGTGTGCTAAATCGGTCTTCTTCCTTATCTCCTTCGCTTCTTGCAAAACACAATCTAAAATATAATCCCCTCTTAATACCCTGTGAAAAACGTCTCAAATCTACTTATATAATAGTCCCATAAAACTCAGATTACATAGAAGTTGGAAGCCAAACAGAAATAGAAGTCTAAAATAATATATTATTTTCCCCGACCCTGCGCGGCCGCTCAGCATTTCTGCGCGGGCGCGCAAGGCTGCTGCGCGGCCGCTCAGCATAGCTGCGCGGGCGTGCAGGACCCTACTGGAAAATTTCCAGGTTTGCTCCGTTTCTTCGCCGTAATCTGCCCGTTCTTTTCCTCTCGCAATGGTGAACACATGCCAAGGCTTATTCTTGATGATTCCTCCTCCGAAATGCAACTAATACCCTGAAATGCATAAACACTAGAAAAACGCATCAAATACACAAAATACTTGATTTCAAGACACCAATTTAAGCCATTTTAAGACGTTCTAAGTGATATAAAATGCCACTTATCATTTGCACAGGCTCAGCCCAGAAGTAGGTACTCTTGCATCCTCTAGCATGGTTCTTGCAGCTTCTATGAGAGTTCTATTCTTTCTTTCAACAACTCCATTTTGTTATGGAGTTCCAGGAGGATAAAACTCTTGTTTTATTCCCTTGATTTTGCAGAACTCTTTCATAGAGCTATTCTTGAATTCAGTTTCATTATCACTTCTGATGATCTTCACTTTGTATGTTGATCCTTTTTCTAGCTCTCTTACATGATCAAGAAGAATGGATGGAAATTCATCCTTGGTGTATAGAAAATACACCCATATGTATCTTTTTTATTCATCAACAATTACGAGTGCATACCTCTTCTTGGCAATTGACATAATATTTACTGAACCAAAGAGATCAATACGAAGTAGATGATATAGTTCAAGAATGGAGGATTCAGTTTTACTCTTGAAATATGTTTTCATTTGCTTGGCTTTCTGGCATGAGTCACACAAGCCATCAGGAGTAAACACAGCATTGGACAATCCTCTCACAAGATCTTTTCTCACTAGTTCATTGATGTTGTTAAAATTGAGGTGAGAAAGTCTTTAATGCTAGTTCCAACTGTCTTCCACATATGCTCTATTAAGTAGACAAACTTCTGATCTACCAGTATTTATGGAGACCTTGGCTTCATATAAACTACCATTATCTTACACCAGCCATTGCAATCTTGCCATTAGTCTTACTGACAATTTCACAAAGCTCCTCATAGAAGTTCACATGGTAACCTCTGTCACAGATTTGACTCACACTGATCAGATTATGCTTGAGTCCTGCAATCAGAGCTACATTTTCAATGATGACATTTCCAATTTTGATTTTGCCATATCCCAAGATTTTTCCTAAGTTTCCATCTCCATAAGAAACACTTGGGCCAGCTTTCTCCTCAAATTTTGATAGCAGGGATTTATAACCAGTCATGTGTCATGAGCATCCACTATCCAAGACTAGAGTATTTCTCATATTACCCTGTTGATAAGTGGATTTTATATCTACTTGAAACTCTTCATTACAGGGTTAAGTTGGTGTTTTGGACTCAAGTTATTGGTATTTTTGATGTATTTTTGTGTTATTACATTGTAGTCAGTAATTGGGGGAAGAAAGAAGTTTTTCAAAGAAATATGCTGAAAAAAGATCAGAATTGGAATCCTGGGCCATTCTCAAATTGTAGAAAATCTCGTTAGCTTCGCGTGGGCAGTTGAATAGCCTAATTCTGATGAGCAGAACTCAAGGTACGGCCAAAAGAAGAATTGTTAGAAAATTTCCAGAAGGCCAGCACGGCTGCGCCAGAACCAGTGCTTTCTGCACCAGAATCCTGATTTTAGTCGAAATTGAAGAGTTTGAGAGTCATGGTCATCCTGGAGCCTATATATATCAATAAAAAGATGTTTTTAACAAAAAACGGGACTAAAGAGATGACAGCGAGAAGACCTAGGAGCATAAATACAACCAAGGTGAAGAGGATCTAGTTTATTCTTGTGATTCTTTGTTTAAGTTGTAGTCTTGGATGCTAGTTTTCTTGTTTGTTGAACCTATACTCTTGTTTAACGTACTTTGTTTATTATTCAGTTTATAAAGACTTAGTTTATTATAACATGCTTTCATCGGAACCCACGGTGATGATGAGTTTGGGTATGAACTAATCATTATCGTGGGGTCCTAGGGGATTTACTTATGGATTTCAATAGTTAATATGTTTTGATATCTTAGTGTGTGGTGATTGTATGATATCCTAGTATCGGTTGTGCTTATTCGTCTTATGAGCATCGCGAACTTATAAGATAGCGTGTTAATCTTTATTGAAGCGAAAGTGAATATAGGGGTTTAGAACTTGTCATGCTAGCATAGATTCATATATTTGTTATGCATGATTCGTAGGTAATTCTAACCATCTTACTTGCCCTATGTAATCACGATAGATAACTTGCGCATTAAACCTTTGTGTTGTCAAATTCTATAGATATATAGGATCTCAACATATTTGGTGTCTATTTAGCTTCTATCTCTTTTGTGGATGTCTGGTAGTAGGGTACTCGTACAACGAAAGTTGGCATTTACTAGTTTCGTGTTATCTGATTAGTTGTCATCACCATTGCATGCTAAGGTTAAGAACAATGACTTTGAATGAAGTATTTAATGAAATTAGAATCCCATGTTTGTCTCATATAGTAAATCAAACCCTTTAATCTCTTAGTTAATTTTATGTTAGTTAATATCTCAGTTATAAATAATCTCAAATTGTTATTCATCTTAGTATTGAATAATAACCATATCATCGTTGCATAAGTACATTAATTGAAATTAACCTAAACCAGTTTCTATGGGAACAAATTCGAAAGAATTTTATATTACTTGTGAATGTGTATACTTGCGTGAATATTAGCGCGTGTTTTCGTCCTACACCTGCAATCAGGATTTGAAATCAGTTAGTGTTTTTAAGGACCCAAACTTTCTTGGATCCTTTGGCCTTTTTAAGTTTGTTAACATATACAGCAGAAGACTTTTTATCAGAGTTTATGTTAACATCCTTACTATCATAATTTACACATGCAGAAACAGATTTTGCTTCATTTAAAGAGGGTTTCAATTCATAATAATCATAATACAAACTTGTAAGTATAGGTGCCCTAGAGGCAATACATTATTCTTTCAAACCTTTATGTCAGTAGATCATTCAATAAATGTATTTATTATGACTCTAATTACTGCGATATTTTGTTAGCATAATAAATGTCCTTAGAATCATGATACACATTGTATAGTTTAAGTATATGACTTGAACTTGAGATTATATAATATATCATATTCATAAAGGTCCCTATTCGAGTATTATTATATAGGACAATAATAATACATAGATAGACTAGTATGTTGTTTGACAAGATAACCACATCTCATTGGTTATAAGTATGGGGATACTAAAGTCAATAATGTTGGGTTTCGAAGGCATAAAATGCAGCGGATAAACGTAAATAAAACAAAAATTTCGAAACCCAAAAACAGGATCCATGTATAATTATGGGCAGATTATGGAGATAACGAATCATACCTTTCAAGAGCTTAACTTTCACGAACTCAACGGAGATCCTAGCTATCACGCTTTGTGCCTACCTCTCGGAGAAACACCTCTATGGTATCCACACGAGCACCTTCAAGAACGTCTCACGAACTTGACTACGGAATGGATGTACTAGCCTCCTTCTTAACGATCTGAATTGCCTCTGCCTCTCTTTGCTGCTAGGGTATTCTAAAAAACGTACAAGCCTCTTTAACCTATCATTATGTATTTATAATGGCTGATTAAAAAGGCCCATAACAGCAAAGCCCAACCCTAGTAGGTATTGGATTAAATAATAAAAACGAATTTCTATTATTTAATTAATAACTAAGTCATACTTAATTATTATGGGCAAAAACATTCCTTTTAATTCGAATTTATATTATCTCAATTAAGTCTTACTTAATTATAATAAAATTCAAATAATCATCAATTAATTTAAATCCATAATTTAAATTAACTATTCCATTAAGTGCTCTATTTGTGCGACCCTATAGGCTATTATTTAATTGGCAATAATTTTATTCTCTAATAAAATTATAAACAATGAGCGGTATCTAGTAATACATCATTGTTACCCAATTAAACAATAATTAAATCGTGATTAGATAAAACCTTTCATGATTAATATTTTTTGTGTAATATAATTCTTTTAACCATACATATTATAGATTAAACTCGAGGCATGTATTTAGTCATCCTCTTCAACATTTAATCCGGGTTTACTTGATCTATGAGTAGATTATCGAGACAAATCATTATTTGAGCATGGCCATGCTTTTATAATCTCACTCAATCAAGAGGCCAATAATATCTCTCCTAATTATAGGAGGGTTAAATCCTTTATCATATTTCTCATACGACTCATGATATACCCGATGTCCACTTTTATCATCACCCGATCAAAAGTAACTTTTAATGTAGTCAAAGTATATTAATCCTCGTATAGAAATATAATGATTTCAAGTCAAAGGATCGTTACACCATTATCACTGTGAGTCTTTCTTATGACTTTATTAAACATGAAGAATCTCACTGTAGGTCTGTCCAGTACCATGTACTCTCACATGTACCTATGTATTGACTTTAGTATCCCCATACTTATAACCAATGAGATGTGGTTATCTTGTCAAACAACACACGAGTCTATCTATGTATTATTATTGTCCTATATAATAATACTCGACTAGGGACCTTTAAGAATATGATATGTTATATAATCTCAAGTTCAAGTCATGTACTTAAACTATACAATTTGTATCATGATTCTAAGGACATTTATTATGCTAACAAAATATCGCAGTAATTAAGGTCATAATAAATAAATTTATTGAATGATCAACTGACATAAAGATTATAAAAGAATAATGTATTGCCTCTAGGGCACCTACACTAACAAATACATAGGTACATGTGAGAGTACATGGTACTGGACAGACCCACAGTGAGATTCTTCATGTTTAATTATGTCATAAGAAAGACTCACAGTGATAATGGTGTAATGATCCTTTGACTTGAAATCATTATATTTCTATACGAGGATTAATATACTTTGACTACATTAAAAGTTACTTTTGATCGGGTGATGATAAAAGTGGATATCGGGTATATCATGAGTCGTATGATAAATATGAATGATAGATAAAAGATTTAACCCTCTTATAATTAGGAGAGATATTATGGGCCTCTTGATTGAGTGAGATTATAAAAAGCATGGTCATGCTCAAATAATAATTTGTCTTGATAGTCTACTCACGGATCAAGTAAACCCGGATTAAATGTTGAAGATGATGACTAAATACATGCCTCGAGTTTAATCTATAATATGTATGGTTAAAGGGATTATATTACACGAAAAACATTAATCACGGAAGGTTTTATCTAATCATGATTTAATTATTATTTAATTGGGTAACAATGATGTATTACTAGATACCGCTCATTGTTTATAATTTTATTAGAGAATAAAATTATTTCCAATTAAATAATAGCCTATAGGGTCACACAAATAGAGCACTTAATGGAATAGTTAATTTAAATTATGGATTTAAATTAATTGATGATTATTTAAATTTTATTATAATTAAGTAAGACTTAATTGAGATAATATAAATTTGAATTAAAGGGAATGTTTTTTTTGACCATAATAATTAAGTATGACTTAGTTATTAATTAAATAATAGAAATTCGTTTTTATTATTTAATCCTATACCTACTAGGGTTGGGTTTTGCTCTTATGGGTCTTTTAATCAGTCATTATAAATAGATAATGATAGGTTAAAGAGGCTTGCAGGTTTTGGAGAAAACCCTAGCAGCAAAGAGAGGCAGAGGCAATTCGGATCGTCAAGAAGGAGGCTAGTACATCCATTCCGTAGTCAAGTTCGTGAGACGTTCTTGGAGGTGCTCGTGTGGATACCATAGAGGTGTTTCTCCGAGAAGTAGACACAAAGCGTGATAGCTAGGATCTCCGTTGAGTTGGTGAAAGTTAAGCTCTTGAAAGGTATGATTCGTTATCTTCATAATCTGCCCACAATTATACATGGATCCTGTTCTTGGGTTTTGAAATTTTGTTTTATTTACGTTTATCCGCTGCGTTTTATGCCTCGGAACCCAACAAAACTGTGATACTCTTTACATGTATAAATAGAGTGTCAAACAATACCACAATGAAAACAAGGACTCTGTGATTTATATCTAACAGTTCTATTCCTAAACTCTAATTTGGGGGGAACAATATTTATCTTTTTATTCTTCCTGCAAGAATTAGCAAGATGATTAGTACTACCACAGTTTAAACATGTCTTTATAGGTGTATTGGGAGGAGTTACATAATTAACATTTTTATTAACACCTACCTTGCCATTTTTATTTTTCCTAGGCCTTTCCTCCTTGTCTTTTATGTGTAAATCCTTCAGCTTTTGCTTAAGCTGTTTCTGAGTCATTAAACCAATATTTACTGATTTTGTGTGAACTTGTTCACTCTTATCAGTGATTAAGTTTAATCTAGGTGCTGAGGTTGAACCTACCTCATTAACTGACTTAACAACATCAACACTTGGATTAAACTTAATGGTCTTCAACTGAACCTTGTTTAGTTTGACCTTGGTATCAGTATTTACTAGTTTATTTATCTCAGTTTCTTTTTCAATTTTCTTATCAGAATTAGATCTATTAGCATATCCTAATCCTGATCCCCAACAGCCATTCTCTAAAATTTTCTGAGTTGTTTTTCCTGAGTTAGTCCAAAATTTAATAACATCTCTTTCTTTAGCTAACTCCTTTTCTAGATAAGCATGCTTTTCTAACAATTTTTCTTTAATATAAACAACATTATCTCTTTCTTTTTGAATTTCTAGCATGGAAAGCAACTCAAATTCTAGGTGATCATTCCTTTTCTTTAACTCAGAGTTTTCACTCTTGATTCTATTATTTTCATAGGTTTGATCCTTATAACTAACATTTAGATATTTAAGAAACAATCTTAATTCATAGATATCATCAATATCAAAAGTAAGGGTAGTCTGAGGTACCTTTAATTCAGCATTGCCAGCCTCAGTATCAGCATTTTCCATGAGAGCATAATTGACCTCATTCTTTGAATCTGATGAATCATCCCAATTTTTCTTCTTTAAGATCAAGACTTGTTTCTTCTCAGTTTTGGGTTTTTTGCGGTCAGTTGCAAAGTGTCCAATTCCATTACAGTTGTAGTTACTTTCCTTTGACTTATCAAGTTTTCCAGATTTTGATTCCTTCCAATCATTACTTATTCTGTTATTCCTCTTATCATAGTTTGAGGAACTTGAACCTTTTCTGGAAAAACTTCTTCCTTTCTTGAAGTTCTTGTAGACCATCTTCTTGAAGTTTTTAACCAGTAGAGCAGCCATTTGTTCCAATATTTACTGATTTTGTGTGAACTTGTTCACTCTTATCAGTGATTAAGAGTACTTGTAACTAGTGTTTAGTCTCATATTAATGTTTCAATTTTTTAAATATATTTATGAATGATCCAACCGTACGGATGTTAATATCTATATATTTTAGTGACATGATAAAAATTTTAGAAAAAAAATAAATTTATTTTGTTTGTTATTGTGACAATCAACCAATTGTTTGAACAGTACTTGTAACTAGTGTTTATTCTCATATTAATGTTTCAATTTTTTAAAAAATACTTATGAATGATCCAACCGTACAGATGTTAATATCTATATATTTTAGTGATATGATAAAAATTTTAGAAAAAAATAAATTTATTTTGTTTATTATTTTAACAATCAACCAATTGTTTGAACACTACTTGTAACTAGTGTTTAGTCTCATATTAATGTTTCAATTTTTTAAAAAATATTTATGAATGATTCAACCGTACGGATGTTAATATCTATATATTTTAGTGACATGATAAAAAAGTTTAGAAAAAAATAAATTTATTTTGTTTGTTATTTTAACAATCAACCAATTGTTTGAACATTACTTGTAATTAGTGTTTAGTCTCATATTAATGTTTCAATTTTTTAAAAAATATTTATGAATGATCCAACTGTACAGATGTTAATATCTATATATTTTAGTGACATGATAAAAATTTTAGAAAAAAATAAATTAATTTTGTTTGTTATTTTGACAATCAACCAATTGTTTGAACATTATTTGTAATTAGTGTTTAGTCTCATATTAATGTTTCAATTTTTTTAAAATTATTTATGAATGATCCAACCATACGGATGTTAAGATCTATATATTTTAGTGACATGAAAATTTTTTTAGAAAAAAATAAATATATTTGATTTGTTATTTTAACGGTCAACCGGTGTTTTGACATATACTTGTAACTAGTGTTTAGTCTCGTATTCATGTTTTGATTTTTTTTAAAATATTTATAGATGATCCAACCGTACGGATGTTAAGATCTATATATTTTAGTGATATGACAAAAATTTTAGAAAAAAATAAAAGTATTCAGTTCATTATTTTAACAGTCAACCGGTATTTTGACCAGAATTTTTTAATTCGGCTCGGCTCGACTCGGCTCCTTTTGATGGAGAAAGCTCGTGTTCGGCTCGTGTTCGGCTCGGTTCGACTCGGCTCGATTTTGTTCGATAAAAGCTCGTGTTCGGCTCGCTCATTAACGAGCTCGAGCTCGAACACGGGTTTTTGTTCGTTAAGAAAGCTCGGCTCGGCTCGGCTCGTCAGAAAAAAAATGAAAGTTCGGCTCGTTTCGATCAAAACTCGGCTCGGCTCGGTTCGTGAACATCTCTACTTCCTGAATTCCATTTCGCTTCTCTACATGAACCAAATCCTTGAAGAGAATCATGCAGTTTCGATTTTCTCCATGTCAGTAATTTCTAGTACTTTTTTAACTAATGCGAATTTTTTAAGTTATTTTTGTAAAAATAAGTTTTTCAAATTTTTATTTGCAAAAATAATTTCTTTTTACTTTTTTGCAAAAATAAGATTTTGTAACTCGATACAACCATATTCAACCTCGAATGCAACCATATCCAACCTCGGATGCAGCAAATAAAATCAGTTATTTTTCGGAAAACATAAAATAAGTTGAATATATGCTTACTTTAATAATTTCGAAATATAGTAAAATTGCAAACAATAAATTTAAAAAAAAAAAAATTTTTTTGATAAACTCACTCATATCTATATATAATATTTAAATAAGTAATTATTTAAAATTATGTCAAAACCTTATTTCGTCATCAAACGAATTAATTGTCCGTCAACTTTTTAGAAGATAAGAATTATACTAAACAATAATATTGAGTTTTACAATTTTACCCAATTTATATTATTTTTCTTTTTTCATATTTAATATTTCATTTTAAATATATACAACTATACAAGACCCCAGGAAAAAAAAGGTACACTGTGGGAATGGTATAGCAGTAGTATCATCGGCAGAAGCAATACTCAATTGATTCTTTTGGCCAAAGCTAAATTCAACAAATATTGTTCAACAAGTTTCAAAAAAATCATCAATTTCTCCAATTTGTTTAATTTATTGCTTTCTTCCAAAGTTTTAATCTTTCTGGTACGTTGTTCACGAGAACCCCAGCTCCCTCTTCACGGAAAACCTATACATACACATACACACATACACATGTTCAAGCTATATATATTCAAGTAAGTTCTTGAGTTTTGTATACATTGTTCAAGAAACTTCAATGGGCAAGTGTTTATTTATTTGTACATTCTATTTTTTACTACAAAGTTTACTAGTGTTTACCATGCTAGACCCTATTGATTTTCTTGCACTCCAAGCAATTAGAAAATCACTAGAGGATTTGCCTGGTTCTAGTTACTTTGCTTCTTGGGATTTCACTGGTGATCCATGCAACTTTGCTGGCGTTTATTGCGCCGATGATAAGGTTATTTCGTTAAATCTTGGCGACCCACGTGCTGGGTCTCCGGGCCTTACTGGCCGGCTTGATCCGGCCATCGGAAAACTCACTTCTTTAGCGGAGTTTACTGTTGTCCCTGGGAGGATTTATGGTGGCATTCCTCCGAGTTTTTCGCAGTTGAAGAAGCTTCGGTTTTTGGGAATTAGCCGGAATTTTATTTCCGGTCAAATTCCGGCGAGTCTCGGTGAGCTCCGGTTGTTGAGAACTATTGATTTTAGTTATAATCAGCTTTCCGGGAATTTACCTTGGTCTGTCGGAAGTTTGCCGGCGTTGACTAATGTGATTCTTGGTCATAATCATTTAACCGGGTCAATTCCGCGGTTCGGGTCGAAAGTGTTGACCCGGCTTGATCTTAAGCATAATGAGTTTACCGGGTCAATTGGGTCGGATCATCTTCCCTCCTCTCTTCAATATCTCTCATTGTCTTGGAACCGGTTTACGGGTCCAGTGGATCGGGTTTTATCTCGGATGACCCGGTTAAACTACTTGGATCTTAGCTTGAATCAGTTTTCGGGTTTTATTCCGGGTTGTTTGTTCACATTTCCCATATCAAATCTCTACTTGCAAAGAAACCAATTTATCGGGTCGGTTCAGCCATATGGTCAAGTTCGGATCCAAACCGTGGATCTTAGCTTCAACCGGTTTTCCGGTCCAATATCTCCTTTATTCTCAACGGTTCAAACTCTTTATCTCAACAACAACCGGTTCATGGGTCAAGTTCCGGGTACATTCGTGGACCGGTTATTAGATTCTAGTATACAAATTTTGTATTTACAGCATAATTATTTGACAGGGATTGCCATTAATCCGAGGGTTGAGATTCCGGTTCGAAGTTCATTGTGTTTGCAGTATAATTGCATGGTTCTTCCGGTTCAGACACCTTGCCCTTTGAAAGCCGGGAAGCAAAATACTAGACCGACCGGACAGTGCATTGTGTGGAATAAATTAAAGGGGTAATTTAGGAATTAACAAATATATTTTTTGTAAGAGATTATGCTTATTTGATCGAGTTTTGTTATGATTTTGAAATAAATATTGGTTCATGTATATACAGAAAGAAATTGATTTTTTAAGAATGGCGAAATTTAATTTTAGTGATACTGCAATAATAGTAGTGAATCGAAATCTCCGCTTTCGATAGTAGACTAGGACTTTAACAGATAATTTGTTGGTTTCATGAATGTATTTGTTTATATTGATAGGAAATTTTGGTTGTATGGTTATGGTTGTTTTTGAAGATATTGTTCGTTTTCCAGCACCTTACATTACATGTAGTGAGAGATACATAGATAGAATGTTGCATGCATTCATTTATTTAGTTAGGTTACCAAACCAATTGTTGAAACAGGTCCATGCATCTTTATGAAAGGAAGTAATTAATATGGCTTTATTGATTGTACATATCAACATTTTGTTGTATTAGCCTTTTAGGCTCCCATCAAGTCATGATCCTGTTCCTGTGAGTGGTGCTGGAGATTCACAGTTTGGGGCCGTTCATTTATCATCTATCGCTGCATATCTACGATCAGAAATCTTCTATACTAAAAATCCACAAAATTATTATATTCTCATATCAAAATGAAGTACAGTTTAGTAATGCTTTTTTTTTTTTTGCATATCTCGACTAATCCTGAAAGTAGTTAGCGCAATGATCCCGTCTAAATTTGAGAGTTAACTGAAATTGAACCTGAGACCTTGTCACCGGGGATAGGTACATCAAAATGACTAATTTAGGGAATGGTGAATGTTAATTAATAATAATTTTTACTTTACTTTTTTTCTTTCTTATCATTGACCACATGCTGTGTTGTTGCTTGCTACTTGGGACTTCCTTTTAATGCAACGCAATGTTTAGTGTGGTAAAGTGAAAGTGGTTATCCATCAGTGTAAACAAATTGGAGCATATGATTGCCTAATCATGTGATTCCTGTATCATTATCTCCCTCTTTGTCTTGAAAAAGTGCTTCTATATGAAGTTTAGTTGTTAGTTTGAACACAACTCAAAAGTTAACTATGATTTTCTTGGAACAATATGCGCTTATCTTATGTTCTTGCTGACCTTTTATATATGAAATTAGCCTAACCACATGTTGTCAGTATCTCAAAGCCGAATTCTTTATAATTATAATCCAACAGCTGTGTCGGTTGGCGTGAGCAATCATAAGATCTGCGTACATCTCATCCCTCATTATTCTATCTTTCAACAGGCTTGGTTTATCCTGAGCACATTGTTCTATGGGGGATAATGTTTTCGGACTAATTAATCTCGGCCAAAAGTCCCATTTATTAAATTTGGTCCTTCATTTTGGGACAGAATGATCCATGCATACATAAAATTGCATGAAATTATCCATGTGCCTGTTGTAGTGGTGGGTGCAGAGAGTAGTTAGAGAAGTATCTGCTGTGCCGCTGGTGAAAAAACAAGAGAAATGAATATCTGAAAATGACCCCTCTTCTGTAGGATGGACATGGTCTTCTTGGAGTTGTCTACATTCTGCATTTATTTACCCCTTATCCTTGCTTAATCTGTGCCTATGTGCTTTCATCTCTTCCAAAATATCCTACCTAAGATCAAAATCATAGTACATGGATGCTGGATCATTCATGAATCCTGGATCTTATGCTTGTGCACATTATATAAGAAATTGATCTTCTTTTTCTTAGGTTAATTTAAAAAAAAAACACAAATAAATAGATATTCATGCTCACGTTTGCCTCCATTGATATAAAGTGAAACTCGAACGACCACTTGTTATGAAGCGCTTATGGCTACTAGATTAACGTTGTCAATAGGGATAATGTAAAAAAATGAGAAATGTTTTTGCATTAGTACTATACAATTTGGTTCTAAGCATACTCATATGACCATGTATGTTTTGCAAGTTGGCTAATTGTGAAAACTTACTAATCAATTTAACTTGGATGATTGCTTGAAATAGAATAAGCATGTGACTCTCTCTTTTCAAGAGCTGGTTTCATCTGCCTACTTTTGTGTCATGGTTACTTGAGTTTCACAGGTTTCATATGAAATGATGAAAAGATTAAAGGACAAACTTTATTTTCTCCTCCCACAAGATCCTAATGATTTACAGATGAGCCCAAGATCATACCTCAAGTTATATAGTTGGTATGGATGTACTAAAGGAGATAATTTATTAATGATTATGAAGATTAGAATAGGGCCTGTTTCTGGTACAGTTGTAAAACAAAAACAAAAGGTTGAATTGTAGTACAATGCAAGTTCAGATCTGAAGGACAAAATGGAACTAGTTGTAAAAGCAGGAACAAATAATACTACTTGCCCAATGCTAGATCATGCAAGATTATACATATGTAACTAGTAAACACAGTATAGCACCTATAAGAGGAGATTGAGGTTGTGGTCCATGTAATAAGAAAAATGAATTGATTAGAGTATAATTTGTTTCACAAGAAATTCTAAAGCTGCAAACAGAACAATTGTCAGGTGAATGAATGGTTTCAGACTGCGTCAAGTCTTGATATAATTTTGAAGCAGCATCTAATCACATTTATGCATAATAATTGGATTTCAACACATTCGGCTAAAATGAAGGCTGTTCAAGGAAAATTGAACACCTACAAGTTTAAGGGTTCATAGTAAGGTCACATTGCAGCTACTGAGTACTAGCTTTAACTTCGACTGACCCAGCTTTTTTGGAGACTAATAAGAAGAATAAACAACGAACAGCCTTCTAAGGTAACGAACAAAGTGTTAAAAACAATAATTCTCTTGAAATATTCATACTTATGAAGAGAGACAATAGATTATGTTCTAACCGTAAGTTATCATGTATAAGATGTATATAGACTACACAAGTTATTGCAAGTACTTATTTATGTACAACCCACTGTGAAAATGGACATTACATATTAAATTGCATACCGGTGACTCCAGCTTTATTTTAGTGAAATATAAAAACCACATATATACTAGTGATATGTAAAAACTGCATTAAACTCTCCTATTAGTTGCTCAGTTTTTCCCTAGCACGGGAATATAATCACATATCTCATAACAATCCCCTGTATCTTTCCCTGCGTCTTTCCTTGATCAAAGGAGCTGGAGCTTCTTCATTCCCAGGAAACCCCCATTTGACAACATCCCCGTCCCAACTCGTGCTAACAAGCATTGGATAATAAGGGTGCCAATTACAGTCTCTCACAGTTGCTTTATGGTGCTTCAGTTTTGCAACTTGAGTTCCACTCACCTGAACAGAAAGAAAGATTGCCATTTGAAAAGCATCAATGAACGAAAAGACAAGAAAAACTACTTTTAGATTGACAAGAACTAAGAGTTGATCCCTATGCAGGTTTCAGCTCAGGTTGGCATGGCTTCAAAAAGCTTTTGTTCGACTTCGACCTCTGATAACATATATAATGTATCTGCGTTAACCAGACTCCTTATTAATTATTACACAACAAGACCCGGTCAGACACTTGACACTCAGGCATGGGTATGCACACTCAAGACTTCAATTAGGGCCAAAAACATGCAAACTACTCCAACTGTTGTCGACTCTGGGTAACATAGTTTCATTTATCGTCTTCTATCTAATAGAATGCAAAACCAGCATCTAGGAAAAATGGAATGCAAGCTTTATGATTGCATTGAAGCACAGTAGGTGATACCCCAATTCTAAATAAATTAAGCGACTAGTAGAGATTTTGATACATACCACGTCATATACATAAACGCAAGAATCGTGAGATCCTGTGTAGATGTACCTCTGGCCAGTGCTGTAAAGAGTCATCCAAGAGATGTAAAGAATGTTAATTTATGACAGTATCACTTCTATCAACTACCGCAATGAAAAAATTAGCAAAGGTAGCTGGAAACTGTAGCTTGTGCATTCACATAGCATACAAATCATATAGTAGTTCGTCAATATATGCATATCACCAGTGAATATATTCTTCAAAGAATTGGGTATTTGGTTATTTACAAGAGACCTCATTCATTCGGAGGGTAAGGCATACAGTGGTAAAGGAAGAAATATTTGTATTGCCTATAAAAGTGCAAAGACATAGATAGACTCGTAGACATTGTAAAGAGGTGGTACTCCCTGTCAAAAAATTTAATGGTAATAATTTGCTGAACTTCCAAGGTACAATAAATAAAAGTACAGCATGGATCCCAAAATTTATAAATAAATTGTACTTCGATTCCGTTACTTTGTAAACAAACTTACATAGATGTGTAGAATTTATACATCAGAAGGTATTAATCAACTTCTGGATTTCTAGAGAATACCGATATAAAATTGAACCAGAGAAGCTCTGGCCAACTCTCTGGTGTTATTATAGAACTTCAGTATTAGCATTAACTTAAAAACTCTCCTTTTCTGATAGAAACTTTCTAGAAACAATCAGATATTTTATACAATGCATATATCTTTGACCATGTAGATGCGTGAGTGCTACAACAAAATAAAAAGTTACAGTGGATTGTGATAATATGTGAACCTGAGATTACCTATAAGCTGGTGAGAAATAGCAACGAATGAGTGTACGCAACACTGAATGGCCTCTGTACGTTGCCACCGACTGATCACTTGGGTGTTTAAAAGTTTTTGCAGGATACGGATAGTCCATCCATCGGTAATCCCACTCATATTTTCTTAATACAGGCTTGCTATAACAAAGGGAAAAGAGTAAATCAGTGGATCTTAACTAAGCTAGTATTCTCATCTTCCAGAACATGTTTATTAATATCAAAGAAATAAAACTTCTGCAACTGATTAAATACTCTCGATATATAACCAATTACAAATGCTTTTCAAGTCTTCAATGAAAATTATAATGAGAAATTCACTACATATAAGAACCTTCCGTCCTCTGGGGAATGATAGAAGTATAAATTACTTGCAATATAATAACTTGGAAAGTAGGGCAACAAATAATTTATATTACATCTATAAAGAATTTGGAATAGACCTCCTTCACGTTTTCAGAGGAAATTAGTATTTTTGGGACCTCACAAGACTTATAAACATTATAAAATGTTTGATATTACAGAAACATATCACCTATAACTTCTAAGCATCCTCTAGGGGATGGGGAATAGCAGTATTCCAAATAGATGGAGAACAAATGCTTGCACATATATCAAACATTTTACATCAAACAAGAAATATCCTAGGAATATATATTGATTCCACTAGTCAATAGCGCAAGTTGTGCATAATAATGAATGAAGGATCGCATGAACTTTTTGAAAAGCTTGAACTTGACGTACCAATTACTACTACAAGACATTTTCCGGATATCCCAAAGTTTGATGGTCTGATCTTTACCATTTGAAATTAAATATCGTCCATCTCCCCGGCTATCAAGATATGTAACACCTTCTAGATGTCCTATGAGGACACCAGCTGGCTTTCCTTTTGGTTTAAAACAGCGCCTGTCCCAGACCTGTTCACAGGAAAAATTAGTATGTTTTCAGATAAGGAAAGAAACCAATAGGTAGACATTATAATACTACTACTAAGTATAGCCCCACTTCCTCAGGGAAGTTTCGCTCTACAAATTCGAAAGACAACCACCTTAACGCATGACCACAACTTCAGCCACCTGTCACAGGTAAGCATTAAATGCTCTATGTAGCTTGTTGCACTTCATCTTTCTGTTCACAGTATTGCACAGTCTGTGACAAAGCACAAGTTGGAATTGTTTTTCAAAATTATGGTCAACACTGACCCTTTTCCCCGCTTATCGCACCTTGGGTTGGTCAGGAGTTCAAACCAATTGCAAAATCACTAATTCTCTAACAAATCATACTAGAGAAAGGACAAGGATGTTTTTGTGGTAGTAAATCCAACGAATAAAAAGCATATAAAAACTGCTCGTTTAATAAATCAATTTCAAGAGATGTTTCTGTCATCTGAAGCAAAAATGATTTAGCTAGACCATAGCCAGCAAAAGATGTTCCGTCCTCAAACTTATATTTTATGTGTTAGTTGCAAAGATGAAGAATCACAAAACCTTGTAGTCTATTCAATAGATTAAAAGGAATTAGAAATTTACCTTGCAAAGATGATCATCACTTCCAGAGTATATAAGATTCCCGCTTTCATCAGCAAAAGATACAGTGTTCACATCAGACTGCATCAAATAAACATACCTTTAAAACAGCATCTGATAAGCACACGGTTTTCCAAGGTAACTGATGAATTCCTTTCAACGAGTCGTGCAAGTAAATTTTACATGATTAAAGCACAACTGATAGCGCTCGAAAGCAGCCAAATTCGATTTTGATTATGGCAATTTATCAATCACAGCATATATACATGTTTTGTCAAGTAGCTTGGTAGAAGAAAATGCAAGCAAAAAATTGTTTTTCTTAGCTCATATAAGCCTCTTAATAATAAGAGCAGGGAAGGCTTTTAAACCAATCACTATAGAAGATCACTACGTTTCTAACAGTTTTGCATCTACTCTTCTGTGAATATTGAATGAAAGCCTATTCATTTTGTACTCCAAGATATCATGAGAAGTAAAATTTTTGAAAGCTAGCTTCTTCCTCTGTTTCCAAAACTAAATTCTCAAGAATACCTGTGATTTCTTCCCCGGTTCCCCTATAAAAGTATAAATTATAACGAACCTAATAAATTTCTTAGACAATTCCTTAAACCAAGATTTGTTCTATCTCTGCATAGTGTTGCAGTTGTTTACTGTATAGCAAGAAGCAATGTAGATGATAACAATATTGTATGCCATAAATAGTAAGTTGCACTAGCTTTATAAAGAAAACTTATTGCTTTACTTAACATCCACAAATAAAGCTGAATATATTAATGTTTAGCTAAGACATACAATCATAGAAGATGGTATTCATACCGTGTGTGCATCAATTCGAAGGGAAAGCTTATTTGCTACAAGATCGTACACATAAATTGCATCGTCACTGCTTCCAGCAACAAGTTCTCGCCCATTAGTAGAAAATTTCACAGAAAATATCCCAAATGAATATCCTCCACCATTATCCCTAGAAAATTCAAGACCATCGTGGATCTCCTGAAACATGAAATTGGCCACATATGAAAATAATATTCATTACATAAGAAACAAGCTACATCAATGCTGAGCTTGTTACAAAATTGCCATAACAAATACGATATTTACCAAATCTTTACCTACTTGCAACTAGAGCTGGCCAAACGAGCGGTTTGGCTCGGCCCGTTCGCAATTCGGATCGTTAAAATTCGCCTAATTCGGCGCGTCAACGAACGGTTAATTATTCGGCACAAACCGTCAAGTATAACGAATCGAATACGAATAACATTTTCTGAAACCGGAAACGAACCGGCCCGAACCGGTTAATTCGCCAACAAACAAACATATTTTTAACCGCTTATTCGCGGTCAACCGGCCCGCGGTTATTCGTTGCTCACAGTATGTGGGTTTAAAATTTATGGATCATTTTCATTAACATTCTGGTTCACTCACAGTATGTGGGTTTAAAATTTATTTACTCATATTATAATCTAAAACATATTTTTGCCATGTATTTTTAGAAATTGTTATGTTTTGTATTTTATTTAAATTGTAAACATGGTTTGTTCCGTTATTTTGGAGAGGAGTCCTCTCAAATCAATTGTAACATTTTTTTTTAATTAATAAAATTTATAGAGGTACCGTCCTCTTTTCCTTATTTTATTTTAACACATTCTAGTTTTACAAATTCGAGAAAGAAAATTAACACAATTTTTTTAGAGGCCCAAATCAATTGTAACATTTCTGTTTGCTAGTTTAAAATAAACAATTGAAATACTTTTAAAAAATAAGTCAACTTCGGAACCAAAATAAAAATAAAATAGATATATAATTTGTTAATGTAAGAACCTGAACTAGGAAAAAGAAAAAGAAATTCCGGATAATAATTTTAAATAATAAAATTAGTATTGATTTGACAGATTCCGTGTGCTCAACTGAATTTGCTAAGTGATTAAATAGACAAATGAATTTGCTCCACTTTGTTATAAGAAATTATAAACAAATGGCTAAGTGAGACTCTGTCAGTAGTAAAGTATGTAAATAAATAATATTCGCCAATTCGTCAATTCGCGAATTACTCGGCACAAACATGTCTCCTCAATTAACCGTATAATTCGTTTAATTCGCGGTCCGTTCACGGTTTAGTATTTTCATTGTTCGACCCGAACCGACACGGCCTGTTGTTCATAACGGTCCGTTCACGAAATTAATTCTAATCAAACCGGCCCGGAGATAATTTGGCCCGGCACGCTCGGCCCAATCGTTTGGCCACCTCTACTTGCAACCTCATTCATCTTGTTGAAAAATTAGTAAGTTAACAAAGTATACGAAGTGGAAGCAAATATTATGTCCTAGTTACTCAATAGCTTAGCTACAGATGAAATGACAGTTTTTGTAAAGCAAACTCTCAAGATCCCTGTTAAGTGGTCGGGCCATCTAAAACCTTAAGATATTAGAGGAAATCCCCAACAAGATCTTATACTTTCGACACTCCCCCTCAATCGTACGACTGACGATACAAACATTAATCGAATTAAACAAACAAAAACACAAGCAGACCGATAACAAAATTAAACAGACAACCATGCCTACAACCTACGTTCCTCTACAAACATTGTGCCTTCTTCTCCTTTGTCGTCAGATCCAACTCCTTCCGACTTAGATCTTCCCATAACATTGCGCAAAGGTACGCGCTCATGTACACAACACCTCATACCGACCTTTATCTCCTATGCAGGTTTACCTCCTACTTATTCTATAAGCGTATCTACTAAGGATACTAGCCCTCTTCCTAAGACATTTATAGAAGCTCATCCTGGTTGGAAAAAGGCAATGTTTGAGGAACTAGAGGCACTTAAGAAGAATGGTAACTGAGAATTGGTTCATTCCCACTAATGCTATTAATATTGAATGTAAATGGGTTTTCGCAGATAAGTCGCAACCCGATGGCTCATAATCCAAGCTCAAAGCAAGTCTTGCAGCTAAAGGATATGCTCAGGTATATGGAGGTGTATATGTAGTCAACTACTTTCATACATTTTCTCCAGTGACTAAAATGTATTATGTTCATTTGTTCATTTCATTAGCAGCTTCATATCGTTGGCCTTTACATCATCTATATGTTAAAAATGCTTTTTACATGGAGACCTTCATGAGACAGTATATATGAATCAACCACCCGGGTTTGTCGGTTAGAGGGAGTATGGTCTGGTTTGTAAATTAAAGACGACTTTTTATGGCTTAAAGAAGTCACCTCGAAAATGGTCGAGAATGTTTTCTGCATCATTGATAGAATTTGGAATAAAGCGTTGCATCTATGATCCTTCTATGTTTTATTATAAAGAGCCTGGTAGAAGAATTTAATTGGTTGTTTATGCCGTTGATATTGTTAAAATTGGAGACGACAAAGAGGAAATTCAAGCTCTAAGTCCTTTTTAATGAATAAAATTTGAGAATAAGGATCTAGGAAAATTACAGTACTTATCGCAACAAAATTATGTATTGGAGATATTGGAAGAAACAAGGTTGTTAGGAGAAAAACCAGATAACTCACCCATAGAGGGAATGGTAATGATATATGCAGACAAACATATGATGATATACGCAGACAAACATATGAGACCACTACCAATTGATACATAGGCACAAACACACAACACATACTTGACACCAACTGCCCAAAACTGCAAGGCTTTTATTGGCATAGTGACTGAAACAAAAAGGGGTACTTCAAATAGTGACTATGAAACAAAAGTATCATATAACTTTATATAGGCACTATGAAATTGGACATGGGTGACGGATTCGGCATTTAACCTACTTTCACATAAGTGAAATTATACCTACTTTTTATACATTTTACATCTGTAAATTAGTGTCGTATACCACTATAAACACATAAACAGAATTTTTTGTGTCAACTGTATAGCATTAATCAACAAGATGACATGGAATTAGTAATTACATCCCTCTCTAGAAGCAACTTGTTGTGAGGCCTTGTGAATCATTTTGAACTAGATAGCTTGATTTAAAGTGTCTGGTTTTCATATGAAGGATCCAACTCAGATCTCACACCCACACCCATGTCATGTCCGCTCAACATGGGTATGAGGGAAAAATTGAAGAGTTCGGGTAATGCAGTAATAAAATGATAATTGAAAGGTCCGAACCAAGATAACACTATTAGATAGTGAGTGAAACAAAAGTGTCAAGCATACCCTCAATATTGTTCATATATAGGATAGGATGTTGCCTTTATAGGTGGCAATCGAAAGGAGTACTTTCACTACCTTTACTGCCTTAATGGTCTAATTTAGTATGTCATATATATTACTAAGGATACCTATTTGTATAGCACTGATTGGCATGAATTAAGACATAACAAAGCTAAACTTCAGAATACTTTCTCACAGTTGCTTTAATTTATAATTTTTGCTGAATAAATAGGCCAGAATTGGACGCTAGAACATGGAGTAAGTGGTTTTAAAGAACAATAGAACATAACAATTAAATTACTACATATGTATAATATATATGCACATACTGTTATATTTGCACGAGAATCTGTCGCCCCAGATGTAATATTAACAATATGGACAACTGGAGACATAGTAGCATAAACCTGCAAGAGAAATACACAAAGTGAGTTAGATTAGGTTCCGTAAAAGAGATTTTTAGAATTTCATATTCATAATTACTGAATAAATGTCAAATGAGGATTTAATGGCATAATCTACAACAAATCTTTTCCAACCAATGTGCTCCAACATCACAAGTACTTGAAAGATGTTAAATGCTTTAGAGATTGACTTAAAGACCAAATTTAACCAACATTCAAAATAAAGGTAAAATTTGAGAGAAAACTTAAAAGCATCCCCGGATAATAGAATAAGGCTGTGTTTGGCTACAATTGTTCTCCTAAAAACCCCACGTTAAAACCACCTTTTAAGTTTAAAAAAAACACCTCAGAAAGCATAAATTGAATTGCAGGTTAATGAATGGCATAAAATTAAATTTTTATGTAACCAAGCGTTCAGCTTCAGGTGTATATTCTATATAACTAAAAGCTTTGATAGCTCACAAGATGTCTTTGATCTGGCGAAAAGGATGTATCAGTAACTGTCCATCGCAAGCTTTTCGCTAAAATGTTCTTCTGAACTTCCCACTCTCTGTCTACATTGTAAACTTTAATGTGGCTTCCCTGTAATAAAAAGGAATTATTCATGAATATTAAATAGTAGCATTTTATAAGAATTAAACTAAAAGTTAAAGCAAAGATAAAGTTTAAAAACTTTCTACAAAACCCTATAATTACAATTCAGCATACCACCACAAGATGTACTTGATACCTGAAACGCAACTACACAAAGGGAACCATCAGCAGAAAATTGTGAGACATAAGCCCGGGTGGTCATCCGATCTATAAGAGATGGATATTTTTCTGGTAAGTATTTATTAAGAACATGGCAACGGTCTGCTGCTGAAAACTTTCCCCTTCCTGAATAATTGCATTCTCGACCAGCTAGCATCTTCACAGTATTAACAGAAGATTTGCGCTTTCCAGGGAAAACGTCGCCCGAATTTTCATGAGGTGCTGATCTTAGCTTTGTGAGTTGAGCAACCTCGTTGTCCAGAATATTTGTAGGTTCATTTGGAGAAGAATTCTCATCATCACCAGAGTTTGATGCATCACTCTCGGAATATTCTGATTCAAGCTCCAATCTACTTAGAGCATACCCCATACTATCAGCTGCAAGTCTCCTTCTCCAGACTCTAGAGAACATGTTGATTATATTTTTAAGTACTATACAGCGTTTTGCTTACATCACACCCAAGGATGAGTTTCGACTTTGATGAACCCTGCTAATAAATATAAATATTAAGTTACCCTCAGAATTATGTATGGTATGTACCTTTCAGGCAAGTAGACATATAATTTCATTTATGTAACTATGTTAGTTCAATTTCTCGAGTACAAACTCCAATATACTGTACCTGAGACCTTATAGTATATAAACTAATTATTCGTAAAGAAGCACATTTTCGCTGATAACAAGCTAAAAACAACTGTTATTCAGCTAAACTAAACCATTTTCGCATACAATCATAATTTTAAACAACAATAGCCAACTGATTTGCACCCCATTTTCTCTTCTCCATTTATTCTTTTACATAAAGATACAAACTTTAATAGAAACACATCAATTGCACAAACTGAATTAAAGTATTAAACAAAAGGCTACCCAAGTGATCAAAAGACCCATATCCATAATCAAAAATTAACATTAAACAGAGCAAAAACACAACCAAAAGGGTAAAGATTCCATCTTTATTCAAGAAAACATTATACAATTTCAAGAACTCAAATACCCAACTGAAATTAAACTGCAAATATGAGAAAAGTGATAAAATTACACAATTTTTTTCAAGAAACTCTCACCTGGGCAGCTGAATTAGCAATCCAAGATAGTGAATATATACACATACATAAAAACAATTATTTGTAAGTATGCACATAGATTTTCAAAGAGAAAACTTACATGAATATAGAAAAGAAATTACCTTGTTTGCAGGGGCTTTGCTCGACTAAACTAAAGTAGCAGTTCACTCGACTTTCTATATTTCTGAACTACCATTGTTATAATTACTATTCACCCAAATATTTAAATATAATATCCTGACAAATATAAATAATTATTTAAATATTATATGTTATAATTTATTAAGGACTACGTATAAAATATAGTATATATATATAGAGTAAAGTTCTATAGAGTCCACCTTTAATTGGAGTCCTCAGAGTCCATATATGTTCTGCAAGTAAAATATAGCTTAAAATATTGCAAAACATATTATTTTTCGACAAACATCACTATTCTATCAAAAATCTTGTAGATTGCATACATTTTACAAGCGAAAATATATATTCTACAAAACATGTTTAGTTTGCAGAACATAAATGTTCATGTTGCAGAACATAAATGTTCATGTTGCAGAACATATTGCAGAACATACATATTGTACCGTAAATATATGAGATTTGCATGATTTTGTTGAAGTTATGCTATTTGTGTAACATGTTTTGCAAAATAACACGTTTTACAATATATTTTATTTGCAGAACGTAGATGGACTCCGAGGACTCCGATAAAAAGGTGGACTCCATAGAACTCAGCCCTATATATATATACTATAATATATTATTTTAAAAATGAATTGATAGCTCACAGTTTCTTAAATATTTATCTTTGACAGTAAAATATTTAATTTTTGTCCAATTTAAATTTTGATCGCTAAATTATTATAAACTATATTTTTTATTTTTCTAGTTAATTTTTAGAGGCAGTCTAATAAAAATAATCAAAATTATTTATTTTATTTAAGTAAGTTTACATATTTCTGACATGAAAATAAACCGAAGCTTGAAATTTTCAAACTGTTTTTCATTATTAAAAAAAAGTAACAAAACTCAAATACAAGCTAATTTTATCATATTAATAATTTTTCAACTTTTTTCATTATTAAAATAAAGTAATAAATACTCAAATCCAATCTAAATTTATAATATTAATAATAACAAGGTTTTTTTTAAATTACAATATTTTTTAAAAAGTATTTCGAAAAGGCTTTTATTTTTTAATATATTTTCATAAATATATTTTTTTAAGTTTCATTTTTTTAAATATCAATTGCAACGTCTCCAATCTATTATGCAAATTTTATTTTATTTTTTTCAAAATTAATTTTAAGATTAATACAGTTATAAATTTGAAATCATCTAATAAATCCTTAAAATCACCTTTTCAAAATTTGTAATTAAATTGTATAAAAAATTGATTATGTTTGTAGAGATGCAAACAGTATTTTTTGAAAATAAAATTTAAAAAATTATATTTTTAAAAATAATTTTAAAAATAATATTATCTTTTATAAATAAGTTTAAAAACATATATATTTTGAATAAATTCTGTAATAAATAATCAAGATTAATTTATCAACCAAAATATTTTTTTTATAAACTAATAAGTCGACTCATTAAACCCGTATTTGAAAAATAATCAATTATTTAATTAGACTTTGCATAGTCAAGGATCAATTTTATACAAATAGTTTTGGAAATCTTTCTAGGATGGTTGTTTTAGAAAATTTGTACCAGTTGGTAAAATATAAAACTAATCAATTTTATACGTGTAAGGTACCTAATAATGTTAACTCTCTCAACTCTTTTTCATTTTCACTTGGATATACTCATTGTGACAAAAGCTGTTGTAGTTTATTATATTTGTAATTGTAATATTAATATTTTTTTTTTAAAAGACAAAGGTGATTGTAGAGTGTAAATGAATGGAATTTTAATAGCCTATTTTCATTTTCATTGTATATATTAGCTTTATACTTGTGCCAGGATAATTATAATTTTTTTATAAAATTTTTTTTAATATTTATTCTTTATTTGACTAATTTTTAATAAGATAATTTTATTTCCTAAATAAATTTTATATTCTTTAAAACTAATATATTTTTTCAAAAAATTGTACTTTTTGTACTTATATATTTAATTATTATTGTATTATTATAATTGACATTAATAACCTAAATATAAAATATATATTATTATTTATTTTATTTCTTTCATTGTTTGGATTTTTTTTCATATTATAAATTTGTAAATAGCATATTTTAATTATATCATATAATATGTTGACGTAATTATTTTTTGTTTTTATAGATATTTTTCTTAATCTTATGGAGTTTGATAAAAAATTAGAAAGTTGTTTGAATTTGTATCTTGCGGCGTTTATAATAATATTTTATCATTTTTCGGTTCTAATAATAATTTTGAAAAAAAATACTTTACACTTAATTGTCATAATACTTTTAAATATATTTTATTATATTTCTTCCTAATTTTTATGTTTTATAGGATTTATATACTCTAAATTTTTAAAAAGACAAACTGTAACTTTTCCTTGAATTTTATAAGATTCATGTGCTCTGAATTTTTTAAAAAGACAAACCATAATTTTCCTTGTTACAAAACAAAATAAAATACATATAATAGTTATACATAAAGATTATTTAAATGGGTTCCTTATTTTATAAAATCAAAATCAAAATTATCTATTCATATATATTTTAAATCAAATTATTTCTTGTATTATAATGTAATACTTTTAATATTATTTTATGTCATTTAAGAAAATATAATTATAGTTCACATAATATTTTATGTAGTTATTTTTCTTTTATTTATATATTTATTTTCTTAATATTGTGGACTTTGATGAAAAAATGTAAAGTTCTTTGGTGTTTGCATATCGCCAATATTTAATATTTTTTTGGTTCTAGTAATGATTTTGTAAGAAAAAACTTTACATTTCTTTAAGATAGTACTTTTAAATTTATTTTATTAATTTGTTTTTCAAATTTAAATGGGTTCCTTATTTGTTAAAATAAAAATAAAAATTATCTATTCACAAATAATTTAAATCAATTGTTTCTTGTATTATAATGTAATACTTTTAATATTATTTTTTGTCATTTAAGAAAATATAATTATATTTCACATAATATGTTTACGTAATTATTTTTCTTTTATTTGTATATTTTATTTTCTTAGTATTGTGGAGTTTGATGAAAAAATGCAAAGTGAAATTAAACCTAGAGGGGGTGAATAGGTGATTATGCCTAGCTAGGATTACTTTTAAATTTAACCCGATGATAGCTTACTGAGATTTTACCAAACGAACTATAATCTGACAATGATAGTAAGCTGAGATGACTAAATGCAATGCTGAAAATAATGTGCAGAAAAGTAAATAGAACACACAAGAATTTTAGCCAGGTTCGACCCCTATGCCCCTGTGGTCTACGTCCCGGTCCCTAACCAACTTGGTAAGAGAATATATTATTGATCAATGAAAGTTACAACTAAAAGATACAACAATATATCTCCATTTATCTCAGCTGCTCATAATGCCTTGCTGAAACCCCCGTAGTACAAACTCCTCTAACAAGTACCACTAAACCCTTGTTTCCCTTAGCCAACTATCCAGCAACTAATCAATACAAATTGAACAATACAAATCGAATGATAAAGTTTACAACTCAAACTATAAACTCTCTAATATGAAACACGTGTATATAATTAAGAGCTCGAGAGTATTTTGAAATCAATAAAGTTCAGGAGTTGTATGTTCTTGTTACAATTCGTTAGTCCTTTTGTTATTCCCAGTGGACTAACAATGAGATTTACAGAAGGGGGGTTGAATGTAAATCTCAAAACTTTTTCAAGTTTTGAGCAGTTTCCAAGGCTAAGTGTTTGAGTGATCAAATGTGTGTGAATTGCTTGAAGCTGATGCAGACAGATATATATTCAAACACAAATGTAATGAACACAAAGAACTTTAAAAAAACTTTTCTGGTGGATTTGTTGTTCCACCAGAGATGTGTTATTTCAGAAAATCTGTGATTCAAAGAATTAAATCACAGCTGATTCCTAGTACAAACTAGATGATTTTCTCTTTTGATATTTCTAAACAGCTCAAGGAAATTCATATCTAATTACTAGCTGCTACTTGGTTTATATATCACCAAGTTTACAAGTGAAGACAAACTGTAAAATACAATTAAAAAGATTCTTCACATGTTTCTTCTTCATTTCTCTATCCAATGCAATCTAGAGTAATCTGTAAATCTTTGAATACTTCCTTGTTTGCATCAGAATGGAAATGCTGCATTTTCTTGATTCCTCCTAGAGGCTTCCATATTCCAGTATGTCTCTGTCAATCCATGTGCCTCTGTCAGCTTGTGAATTGTCACTATCAACTGCTAATGAACTAAGCATCCGTTGAAGCTTTCATCCGTTGATGCTTTATCCGTTGAAGCTTTATCCGTTGATGCATTATCAGTTGAAGTCTTTATCCGTTGAAGCACATATCCGTTGATGGATATTATCCGTTGAAGCATTGTTTCTTATCCGTTGAAGGTCTTCAATATCCGTTGACACTTCTTCACTTATACAAAATTACAAGGCATGAAATATTTACAATTAGCCCTCCTATTTGTACATCCATTAGTAGTAAACATGACCGATTATTTCCTAACAACATCTAAGAATTACAGCTTGATACCAGAGAGTGAAATGTGCTACAATACTAAACTTATTGCTAAGTAAAGCTACTCCTTCAACGGATAGCCAAGATGGTCTTATCCGTTGAGGCTACAAACACTAGATTTCTACTTAAGTATTTTGCTTAACTTATCATCAAACTAATACACATATTCCTAACAATCTCCCCCTATTTATGTCTACTAGAACTGTAGGCATAAATTTGGGTTTAGCTTGATGATAACAAAATACTTAACAAATATATAAACTGTAACAAAGTAGAAATTCAAAAGTGCTACAAAAATGTATATGCTGAGATGGAATTGAAGAATTACATTGTTTCCAAGGGTGCTCCTTTAGCCTGAGCAAATTACTTTCTTTTCCTTTGATCCCTGGTTTTCTTTCCTAGCCTCCTGTCATTCTCCTCTATTTGAAGTTGAAGTTGTCTGTAGAATTTAGCTTCATCTTCTTCGTTGATATCTAACTTAGATTGCATATCCTTGAGAGTTTCATTACTGGTAATCTTTAGCTGATCTTCAATTCTGAAAAATCTTCTGACTCCCTTGTTGTCTCTGAACTCCATCAACCAATGAGGTGATTTGTGAATTGTAATTCCTCTTTCTTGAATGAGTAAAGTTCTAGGCAAGGCATTTGGCTCCCTCCAAGTTTTCCTTATGTTGGCAATCTTGTTGAGAATCTCAGTCTTGGCAGTCCTGGTAAAGCCAGAATCCTTCTGTATGGCTGAGTAGACTCTAATCAAGGTAGAGTAGCCTTCATTCAGAATTCTGTGAAGAGGCCATGTTCTTTCCCCAGCTCCTTTGTATTTGAACACTAGTCTCTCAGGTAGCTGTCTGTAGGCAGCTATTCCCCTTACATCCTCCAGCTCATCCAGATAGAGTTCAATGTTTGAAAATTATTTTATGTCACAGATGTGAACATAATCATCTTTAGAGGTTTGAGGTTTAGGCTTAGGACTCTGTGTGAATTTGATTGAGGCTTTAGAGGGTGTTGATTTGATTCTTCTTTTCTGCTTCTTTGATGGTGGAGAAGAGGTTAGGAAGGTGGGCAATTTGATGGTGTCCCAATCAATTGGTTCCTCCTTGGGAATGATTGTTTCACCATGAATATTCATGAAGGGGTCAGGTACAATTGGTTCAGGAATAGAGGGTAGTGGTTTGGATATTGATTGGGTTTCTTCAGTCTTATCTACCTTCTTTCTCTTTGCATTGACCTTCTTTCTTTTCCCTTTCTGCCATTCTTCCTTACTTCTTTCATCCATCTCAGTACCAACCATATCCCCCATAGCTTCATCTTCACCTTTTGAAATTACACCTAGAGGGGGGGTGAATAGGTGATTATGGCTAACTAGGATTACTTTTAAATTTTACCCGATAATAGCTTACTGAGATTTTATCAACTGAACTATAATCTGACAATGATAGTAAGCTGAGATGACTAAATGCAATGCAAAAAATAATGTGCAGGAAAGTAAATAGAACACACAAGAATTTTAGCCAGGTTCGACCCCTAAGCCCCTATGGTCTACGTCCTGGTCCCTTACCAATTTGGTAAGAGAATATATTATTGATCAATGAAGGTTACAACTACAAGATACAACAATATATCTCCCTTTATCCCAGCTGCTGATAATGGCTTGCTGAAACCCTGTTTAAGAACCTGCTCTCTAAGTACTATACTACCCCGTAGTACAAACTCCTCTAGCAAGTACCACTAAACCCTTGTTTCCCTAGCCAACTTATCCAGCAACTAATCAATACAATTTGAACAATACAAATCAGTGATAAAGTTTACAACTCAAACTATAAACTCTCTCTAAGATGAAACATGTGTATATATTTAGAGCTCGAGAGTATTTTAGAAACAATAAAGATCAGGAGTTGTATGTGTTCTTGCTTGCAAATTCGTCCTTTATAAAACTGCAAGAAAACCTCTTATATAACCACACATTAACGTTTGAAAACAGCCTCAACAAATTACAACGGCTAGAATCCAATTCTACTGTGTAAGATCGTTGGGATGGTTTCCAACGTTCATGTGTACGTTAGATAGAAGAGAAAGAAAGATGTCCAACGTACAGAAAATATCTCTTCTATTTAGTAGAGGATAAAACATTTTAATAAGAAGATAAAAGAAAGAGTTTGAAAGAGAAACAAACTCCTATTCTTTAGGAAATCAATTTGAATGATTAAAAACATTTTATAAAAGAGCTCTATATATATCATGTACGTATATTATATTAGTTAAATTCCTTACAACTGATATATATGAAGATCCTATAAAATCTCCATGAAATTCGACTTCCTTGTTGAATCTGGACTGTGCATCTTGGCTTGCTGTTATTCTGACAATCGTGATCATAGCTTGCTGAAATAGATTACTGTCTTATGATAGCTTGCTGTCATGATACTTAAACAACACTGATATCAAGCTGTTATATCCTGCAAACATTCTCAAATAACAACATGATGGCTTGCTGTGTTGTGATCATCAAAACTAAGGAGTTACAATCTCCCCCTTTTTGATGATTACACACATTTAGGAGAATTATAAAAACTCCCCCTAAATCTATGCATATCTCAAAAACTTATAACATGTTACTGCAATTAATATAAATGACACATATGCATATCCAAATATCCAATCATAACTAACAACCAGCATAAATCATTACATCAAGTCTTAAAAAACCAAAAGTCAATTTAAACCAAGTAACAAACCAAGTAGCAAACCACAGATTAAACATAAGCCAACTAGTCAACAGACATTCTTAACCATAAGTCAACAGAAGATAGTCTTAATAACCAAACAGAAATAAACATAAGCATCATAAAATAAGTCTCCTAAATTTCTCCCCCTTAAAGCATCAAAAAGATCTAGGTTGAAGGATGATCAGAAGTGTTGACAGCATCATCCTTTGGAGAAAAAGAAGCATCTAGCGGATCTTCATTTTCCACATTTCCAGCAGCATTTACCAAATCATCTAGTCCAGTTTCCAAAACAACATTTGATTGAGAAGCCGAGGGTTTTGCAGCAGACATGAAGTTAAGCATAATATCTTTCAGTCCCTTAATCTCAGTCTTCAGCTGATTCACTTGCTCTGTAGTAGCATCCATATGTACAAAAAGCAGAATATTGTCATCTTGAATACCCTTAAGCAAGTGCATCATCTCAGCAGTTGGAGAAAAGGCTGAGGGCTCAGCTACAGCAAGGGTTTCAGTAGGTAGAGTAGGAATGATCCGGACCAACTCACCTTTTTCAATATGCAAGTTGGACATTGCTAAGGTTTTAGCATCCAACACCTCCTTTACAGACAACTTATCAGCAGACTTAAGATCAATCTTAAACGAGTCAAAAATCTTGGATAATAACAACCCATAAGGCAAACCTATTTTCTTCTGATTCACAACAGCTAGCATATTCTTGAGAATCAAATGAGACAAGTAAGTCCATGTGAGCATGACCCAATCTTCTATGCCAAACATAAGGATCAGTGTCTATTGCAGCAAGATAGCAAGCTATTTTCTGCAACTCAAAGTCCAAAATATATATATTTCCTTCCCTTCTAGCAACTAGGGGGACTTTGTTAGTACCAATAGTAATAATACACTTATCAATACCAAAGTTAACAGTATGACCATCATCATATAACTGACTTATGCTAAGCAGATTATATTTAAGGCCTTTAACATATTGAACTTTATCAATTGAAATGTGCTTATTACCTATTTTACCTTTTCCAAGAATTTGAAGAGTTTTGCTATCACCAATAGTCACTCTTCCACCCTTTTTCATCTGAAGACTCAAGAATTGTGCTTTGTCTCCACTCATATGTCTAGTACATCCGCTATCTAAAATCCATTGAGTTGATTTGACTCGAGCGACAAGACACATCTACAAAACAAATAAAACAACTCAACCTTTTGGTACCCAAAGTTTGTTGGGTCCGACATGGTTAGCAGATAAAACATATAGAACATGTAAATCAGATTTCTTTATCCATTTTTGGATAAATCTAAGTGATTTAACTCTGCCAGCCTGATGATGGTAAGCTGTCTTTGTTCTGCCATTCTGATCATAGTAAGCTGTTTTCTGTTTGTTTCCTCCATGGTATGATTTTTGTCCATTCTGAACTTTGCAATGTTTTTCAAGATGCCCTTTCTTTCCACATCTGTTGCATATCTTCCAAGGCATAGCATAATCATAGGGTATGCCATGTTTTCCTTCATATCTTAGAGCTTTGTCCTTCTTGTTCGAATTCATTCCAATTCCTTCTCTGACCAATGGAATATTTGTGTTGTTCATCATAGATTTGAGACTTTCTTCTCCTTGAACAAATGATCCCATGCCCTTTTTCAGATCCTCAACTTCCTTTATGAGCAGATCAATCTTTTCAGCTTGCTGACTTATGATTTCAGCTTGCTGAGATGGTTCTTCTGTTTGATTTGAAGGTGTTGCATCTATTGATTCTCTGAGTTTGAACAACTCCAAACATTCATCCCTTGCTTCAATCTCCTTCTTTAACTCTGTGATCTCCATTAATTGAGTCTTGTTTCTTTTGAGGAGAATTTTGTTGAAGTTTTCCACATGACTAACTTTAGCTTGAAGATCCTTGATTTCAGCCTCTTTGTCAGCTTGTGTAGGTACCTTCTTTTCAATCCAAGTATCTACTTTGCTCATCAAATCTTGAACCATAGTCTTGAGATAATTATTCTTCTCTTTTAGCTTGGTATTTTCAGCTTTAAGAGAATAATATTCACCCATAGATACATTCTTACATTCCTGCATGGTTAGTGGTTCCAAAACAATATTTTCAGAAGATAAATTATATTTACAAGAGTTTACCTCACTCTGATCTTCTTCTGAATCACTTTCTAGGTATCCACTTTCTGAATTTCCTCGAACAGAATCATCATCAAGTCCAACTAGGGCAAGATTGACCATGTCTCCACTTGAATCATCACTGGAAACCGAGTCATCATCACTCCAAGTCATTAGAGCTTTAGCTTTCTTCTTATCCTTGAAGACAGTTTGCTGTTTTGACTTCAATTTGTAGCAGTCCCGCTTATAATAGCCTGGCTTTCCACATTCAAAGCATGTCTGATCTTTAGAATCCTTGTTGGGTTTCTTGTTGTTGGAAAATCTGCCTTTATCTCTTTTCAGCTTGTTCTTCTTCTCGATCATCTTTCTGATCTTCCTGGATATTAAAGCTAGTTCTTCGTCTGACTCATCTTTAGATTCCAGTAAGCTATCATTAGTGTGAAGAGCTAATTGCTTTATTTGAGCAACTAGAGCTTGCATAGAACTTGATTGGCTTTCCTTGATTTTGCTTTCAAATTGTTCCAATTCTGCAAAAACAGCCAATTGATCCATAGTATCTATAGTTGGAGAGGATTCTAGAGCTGTTACCTTTGGTTCATAGATAAATGGCACAGCACTAAGTATCTTCATGTTGATTTCCTCTTGTGGGATATGTTTGCCAAGCTGCTTTAAGGCATTCAGATTTATCTGGAATCTAGCTTGACTTTCTCGAATAGTTTCTCCGTCTTGAAGCTTGAAATTTCCAAACTCATTCATTAGTTTACTCAATTTTACCTTTCTTAAACTCTTGGATCCTTCGTGATACAATTCCAGAGTATCCCATATCTCTTTAGCTGATTTGCATGAAGAGACTTTATCACATTCACTAGGACATAACCCATTCATGAGAGAATTCCTAGCCTTTCCATTGAAGCTGTATTTGATTAGTTCAGCCTCTGTGAGATCATCAACGTCTTTCACTTTGCCTTCTTTGTCCTTGAACTCAAAAGGACCCTTCTGAACAACTCTCAAAGTTAGTGGCTCCCTGGATAGATACACTTCCATGCGACCTTTCCACCAGTTATAGTTTTCTGTACCAAGCAAGAGAGGTGCTCGGTAATCTGAGGTTCCTTCGGGATATTTGTCAGCCATTTTGATCGAATACTATTCCTGTTACAGAAAGATTAGTATACCAAAGCTCTGATACCAACTGAAATTACACCTAGAGGGGGGGTGAATAGGTGATTATGGCTAACTAGGATTACTTTTAAATTTTACCCGATAATAGCTTACTGAGATTTTATCAACTGAACTATAATCTGACAATGATAGTAAGCTGAGATGACTAAATGCAATGCAGAAAATAATGTGCAGGAAAGTAAATAGAACACACAAGAATTTTAGCCAGGTTCGACCCCTAAGCCCCTATGGTCTACGTCCTGGTCCCTTACCAACTTGGTAAGAGAATATATTATTGATCAATGAAGGTTACAACTACAAGATACAACAATATATCTCCCTTTATCCCAGCTGCTGATAATGGCTTGCTGAAACCCTGTTTAAGAACCTGCTCTCTAAGTACTATACTACCCCGTAGTACAAACTCCTCTAGCAAGTACCACTAAACCCTTGTTTCCCTAGCCAACTTATCCAGCAACTAATCAATACAATTTGAACAATACAAATCAGTGATAAAGTTTACAACTCAAACTATAAACTCTCTCTAAGATGAAACACGTGTATATATTTAGAGCTCGAGAGTATTTTAGAAACAATAAAGATCAGGATGTATGTGTTCTTGCTTGCAAATTCGTCCTTTATAAAACTGCAAGAAAACCTCTTATATAACCACACATTAACGTTTGAAAACAGCCTCAACAAATTACAACGGCTAGAATCCAATTCTACCGTGTAAGATCGTTGGGATGGTTTCCAACGTTCATGTGTACGTTAGATAGAAGAGAAAGAAAGATGTCCAACGTACAGAAAATATCTCTTCTATTTAGTAGGGGATAAAACGTTTTAATAAGAATATAAAAGAAAGAGTTTGAAAGAGAAACAAACTCCTATTCTTTAGGAAATCAATTTGAATGATTAAAAACATTTTATAAAAGAGCTCTATATATATCATGTACGTATATTATATTAGAGAAGTCCTTACAACTGATATATATGAAGATCCTATAAAATCTCCATGAAATTCGACTTCCTTGTTGAATCTGGACTGTGCATCTTGGCTTGCTGTTATTCAGACAATCGTGATCATAGCTTGCTGAAATAGATTACTGTCTTATGATAGCTTGCTGTCATGATACTTAAACAGCACTGATATCAAGCTGTTATATCCTGCAAACATTCTCAAATAACAACATGATGGCATGCTGTGTTGTGATCATCAAAACTAAGGAGTTACACCTTTGTCTTCAATTTCTTTTTGTTCCTCAGCCTGACTTGACTTTAGCTATTTTTCAAGCCTTGCTTGTGCTCTTTTGTCAGCCTTTAGCTGTTTGGCTTCTTCCTTCAACCTTTTGGTTTCTTCCCTCTTGGCTATTGAGAATTTGGGATGTCCTTGCATCACACATATGCTCTTTCCCTCTCTGAAGATAATAGCCATGTTTCTCCTTACAGCCTCATCCATGGTCTCTTTGAGATATGCAAAACTTCTACCTAAAAGCTTGTCCTCATCAGCTTTTGAAAGAGGAAAATCCACCTCTTTTAGAGGATTCTTTGTAGAGTCCTTATTGGATCTGTTGTTGGGCTTGAGAACCATAGGTTGCAGATCTTTGGAAGAAGTTTCTCCATCCTTATGCCTTCCTAGTGGCTTGAGTTCCATAATAATTGATTCCACTTTTGTGCTATGCTTCACAGATTGTGATTGAGAAGTTGTAGAACCAAATATTAGTTGCATCTTTTCATCAATCTTCTTCCTTTGCTCTTTGACTTGCAATTCAGCTGCTGCTATCAGGATTAGATCAATTCCATCTAGCTTTCCTTTGACTTGAATAGTTGGAGAAGTTGTGATGACAGGAACTAGCACTTGAGAAATCTGAACTGTTGTAGATGGCTCTCCTTCCCCTTCCCTTTTATTCTCCCCCTTTTTGTTATCATCAAGGGTAAGGGTCAAGCCTTGTGCTTGTGCCAGCTGCATGAGTAGATTTGTTTGAGTTTGTTGATTCTGAAGAATGGTGACCATAGAGTATTCAATGATTTGAACCCTATCTTCCAATCTGGCCAGCCTCTTGTCAGCATCAGATGCTTTCCTCAGTCTCCCCAACAAATCTTGCATAGTACCATAGGGTATAAGTGAATCCAATTTCTCAGCATTGTAGGATTTCAGATCAGCAATGTCCAGCTTGAGCTCATCCACACTTAGATTTTGCTGGTAATGCTGCAACTGCAAGAGATGCAGAGAGTCCAGATGAGCTTGAAGAATTGCCTTGGTACCAGCATCCTGAGTCTCCTGAAGGGCCTGCTGAATTGTCATGACCTGTCTGACCAAAGTGACACCAAACTCTCCTGGTGTTGATGGTTTTGCCCATGCCCATGCAGGAAGATCAGGAACAGAACTTGGGCCTGCTACTCCCCCTAAGTTCATGCTCTCATTCAATGAATTAGAGTCATCATCATTAGAATTTACTCCAAATTCTTCAGATGGCTCACCAGCTTGAGAAGGCAGCCTGTTGACAGCAGCTTTATCTCTGAGAAGAGATTCTGAAGTGTGTACAATGTGTAGTGTCTGTTCTGCCTCCACATTGCCCTGTGCAGCCAATAATTGATAGGCTGAAACAGGGTGAGTAAAAGTGTCAGCATCCAAGGAAATGTTATCAATGACAGCTTTGTAATGTTGCTGAAATTGTCTTTCCTTATCTGCATCATCCACTTTCATTAACTCACTAGCAATGGCTGGATCCACCCTTAGAGCTTCTGTACATGCCTTTCTCTCAATTTCTCTATATTCTTGCATCAGGGGCTCCCCCTGGCTCACACACACCCTCACACCCTCACCTTCACCTTCTAAGGTGGCACTCCTCTCACTCACTTTTGCCATGCTGGAAGAAATAGCATGCATTTGGTGACTCTCAACCTCTCCTTTTGCCTGGGAGCAACCCAACCTCTCACTCAAAAGATCACTCCCTTCCCTCAAACCTAAAAGTGATTGTACAGTTGCCATGTCCTCTACAGTTGGAATTGTTTCTGTTAAGTGTGTAGAGACCATCAACGGATAGGGAGTATCCGTTGAAGTAGAAACTGATGGTATCAACGGATAACTGCTGTTAAGCTTATCCGTTGAAGAACAACCACTTGTCAACGGATGAGAGATATCCGTTGAGGAAGGAAAAGATGTAGATATAGAAAGTGACATAATTGTTGAATCTGTGTGGATTGATTTTAAGTGAGGTAACACAGATTCTTCAACTACATCTGAAAGAATTGGCTGATGATCCAACAAATCATCTAAAAGATGATGATCATCAGGTTTTGAGTGGGGCTCCTCCCTGAGTTTTAATGAGGGAGAATCAAGAATTGATGTGAATATCATATCCACATCCAGAGAGGGTGTTGGAGAGTTTGATGAATGGTGTGTTTCTATATTGAGAGAATGGGGCTGTGATTCCACATTTGCTGGAATCACATCACGCTGAATTTGAGAAGGCACAGATACTGGTGGATGTATCTGTGCTGTGTGTGTCCCTTGTGTGGAAACTAGGGTTTTGGCCTTCTTCTTCCTTGAAAATGCTTTAAATGGTGAATGTGTGGCTTCAGTGTCCCTCCCTCTTTTGTTCTGTGTCCCTGGTTGGGGACTATTTTCAATAGTTACATCCTTTTGGGAGGATGCAACTAGGGATGTGCTGGACTCCTTTTGAACCACCACAGTCTTTTGAGAGACTGTGGCTTGGCTGGTTTGGGTACCACTCACCTCTCCCACCTTATCCTGGGGGGCTTTTTGATGTTCACCCCTCCCCTCACCACTCACACCCTGTTCACTCCCTTCAGGGTTTATGGTAGTTGTTACAACTGTTGTCTTTTGAGAAACAACAGAGGTAGGTTTCTTTGACTTGACTTTGGAACCTTTAGATTTGGTGGCTTTGGTAGGAGCCTGTTTGGACAAAGACACAGGTTCCATAGCCACACTAGAAGGCAAAGAAACAGCGGGGTTGGAAGTAGTAGGAGTTATAGAAGTATTTACCTCACTTACCTGTGGTGCATTCATGATTGGCAAGTATACCAATGGCACCTGGCTGTTGAGGTTCATTCTCAAAAGGTCTGCAAGGACCCTTTTCTCTTGTGCCCAGCATTTGAGTTTATTATTCTCATTGGATATAACCAAACCTTCAGCAACATGGTTAGCCAATAACATAAAGAATCTAGCATAGTAGATGTTATGTGGTCTATTAGCTTTGTTACCTAATCTGGAACCTAATTCTAGCATAACACAGTTGCTAAAATTAAAGTACCTATCGGAAACTAGCATATAGAGCATATTAACAAGAGATGAAGTGATAGCATCAAAATTCCTAATCTTCCCATAGAAAACCTTAATAAAGGCATCTCCAAGAAAACTCCATTCTTTCCTAAGGTCATTCCTTCCAATACTACCTAAACTAGCAGAATCAAAAGCATAGCCTATGGAATCTAGCATAGTAGAGACATCTTTATCAGTGTGTGGTGTCATGGCATTATTCTCAGGCAACTTAAAGCAAGATTGTAAATCATCACAATTAATGCAATAGTCCTTACCTTTGAGAGAGAAGGCAATAGTCATATCTGTGGAGTTGAACTCTGCAGTTGTCCAAATCTTCTCAATCACCTCACAGTAGATGGTTGGGGCTTCCAGCATTGCATAGCTTAGTTTGCAGTTTTTGATGAAGTCCATCATCTTGTGATAATCAGAATGGGCTTCATTCTTTTCAACCAAGGCTATGAAATTATTCTTTTCATAAACAAATCCTGTTTGAGACATAATTTTGACTACTGGTGCCATTGTTGTGAGTAGAGGTTGTAGAGAAAAACTTGAAAATTTAGAGAGAAAGAGAATAAGAATTGCAAGAAAGCGTAAAGTGAGAATAAGAGTTCAATTGGGCTTTTATACTTTCTTGAATTAAAACGTAAATAAAATGATTAAATGATACTTTTAAGTAAGTTACAGCCGTTCAAGAACAAAGAAAACTGTAGAAATTCTGAAAACTACCTTAAATACAATTACATACAACACTGTATATCTGTATCAACGGTTGAGTAAAAGAATCAACGGCTGTGACTCACTTATAGTAATTGACGTGACACTTCAACGGATAAGGGAAATAGTTATCCGTTGATGAACAACGCCATTTTATCCGTTGAAGGATAAAATTACCAGAAATGTATTTGTCTTTCAACGGATAAAGAATATCCGTTGATAGAACCATTTTGGCTTTCAACGGATAGAGAATATCCGTTGATAGGATAAGTCTTAATTAAAGCCAACTTTGCTCTTGCAGCAAATTTCATTTCAGGCTTCAAGACAGATTATATAGATGACATAGATTATGAATAATTAAGCATACCTAACTCACTTACTAATCTTGTGAATGTTGATTCATCAAGTGGCTTGGTAAATATGTCTGCAATCTGCTTTTCACTTGGAACAAAATGAAGTTCCACTGTACCTTTCATCACATGTTCCCTAATGAAGTGGTACTTGATATCAATGTGCTTGGTTCTTGAGTGCTGCACTGGATTTTCAGTAATGGCAATGGCACTTGTGTTGTCACAGAATATTGGAATTTTGTCAACAGTCAGACCATAGTCAAATAGTTGATTCCTCATCCATAGTATCTGTGCACAGCAACTACCAGCAGCAATGTACTCAGCTTCAGCTGTTGATGTGGAAACAGAATTCTGCTTCTTGCTGAACCATGATACAAGCTTGTTCCCTAGAAATTGACAGGTGCCTATTGTGCTTTTCCTGTCTATTTTGCAACCTGCATAATCTGCATCTGAGTAGCCAATTAGCTCAAAACCAGACTCTCTAGGGTACCAAATTCCTAGATTTGGAGTCCCCTTGAGATATCTGAAAATTTTTTTAATAGCCACTAAGTGAGATTCTTTAGGGTCAGCTTGAAATCTAGCACAGAGACATGTAGAAAACATTATATCAGGTCTACTAGCAGTTAAATATAAAAGTAAGCCAACCATGCCTCTATAACTTGTAATATCCACAGACTTTTCAGCCTTGTTTAATTCAAGCTTAGTGGCAGTGGCCATGGGAGTTTTTGCAGGTGAACAATCCATTAAGTCAAACTTCTTTAAAAGATCATAAATATATTTAGTTTGACTAATGAAAATTCCACCACTAACTTGTTTAACTTGTAAACCAAGAAAGTAAGTTAGCTCTCCCATCATGCTCATTTCATATTTACTTTGCATTAATTTAGCAAACTTTTTACAAAGCTTATCATCTGTAGATCCAAATATAATATCATCTACATAAATTTGTACAAGTATCTTAGAGCCATTAATATTTCTAAAGAAGAGAGTTTTGTCAACAGTACCTCTTGTGAAATGATTATCTAGAAGGAACTTTGACAAAGTCTCATACCAGGCTCTAGGTGCTTGCTTTAGTCCATAGAGTGCTTTCAGCAGATAATACACATGGTCTGGAAAATTTTGATCTTCAAAACCTGGAGGTTGGCTTACATAAACTTCTTCCTCCAATTCCCCATTTAGAAATGCACTCTTGACATCCATCTGATAGACTTTGAAATTGGCATTAGCTGCATAGGCTAGAAAGATTCTAATGGCTTTAAGTCTGGCAACTGGAGCAAATATTTCATCAAAATCTATTCCCTCTTGTTGAGAATAGCCTTTAGCAACCAATCTGGCTTTATTCCTTATGACAATGCCATTTTCATCCATCTTGTTTCTGAATACCCATTTTGTGTCAATAGAACTCTTGTTCTTTGGCTTGGGTACCAGCTTCCATACTTTGTTCCTCTCAAATTGGTTTAGCTCCTCTTGCATTGCTAAAATCCAATCTGGATCCAATAGAGCTTCTTCCACTCTCTTAGGTTCCTCCTGTGATAGAAAGCTACTATACAGACATTCATCTTGAGTAGCCTTTCTAGTTTGTACTTTTGATGTAGCATCACCAATAATCAGTTTAAAAGGGTGATTCTTGGTCCATTTCCTTTGAGGTGGTAGATTAGCCCTAGATGAGGTTGCCTCAGTATTGTCATGATGTGAGATAGAATGTTGATTTGTTGAAACTCCCCCTGAGTTGCTGATCCTTTGAAAGGAATTGGGAGCTCTATCAACTGATAAAATGAATTGATTATCCGTTAACAGACTGCGATCAACGGATGCTTCATTATGAACTTCAACGGATGATGCACTTTGTCTTTCAACGGATGCTGCAATGCTTCTTTCAACGGAAGCTGAATTATGACTTTCAACGGATGCAACATTATGTGCATTATCCAAAGGCAGATTCTGAATTCTTCTTGAGATGCCTTCTTCATCATTCTCACTTTCACTATCATCACAGTATATCTCAATGTTGTCAAATTTGAGTCCTTCATGATGTCCCTCATCTGTTAGTCCATCAATCTTTTTATCATCAAACACAACATGTACAGATTCCATGACAATGTTGGTTCTTAGATTGTAGACCCTATATGATTTTCCAGCAGAATAACCAACAAATATTCCTTCATCAGCCTTTGCATCAAACTTCCCTTTGTGATCAGATTGATTCCTTAAGATGTAGCATTTGCAACCAAAGACATGTAGAAAGTTTAAAGTTGGTTTTCTTCTCTTGAATAATTGATAGGGAGTCATGCATTTTACCTGATTGATTAGAGAAATATTCTGAGTGTAACATGCACAGTTGACAGCCTCAGCCCAAAAATAAGTTGGGAGTTTTGACTCTTCAAGCATTGTCCTTGCAGCTTCAATTAGTGATCTGTTCTTCCTTTCCACCACACCATTTTGTTGTGGAGTTCTTGGAGCTGAGAACTCATGCATGATCCCACTTTCTTCACAGAACAACTTCATGGTTGAATTCTTGAACTCAGTTCCATTGTCACTCCTAATATTCCTTACTTTGAAATCAGGATGATTGTTGACTTGCTTGATATGATTGATGATGATTTCACTAGCTTCATCCTTTGATTTAAGAAAATAAACCCATGAAAACTTTGAGAAATCATCTACAATCACTAGGCAGTATCTTTTCCTTGAAATTGACAATACATTGACTGGTCCAAAAAGATCCATGTGTAGAAGTTGTAGTGGTTCATCAATTGCAGATTCAAGCTTCTTACTGAATGATACTTTCTTTTGCTTTCCTTTCTGACAAGCATCACACAGCCCATCCCTTGTGAATTCCACTAGAGGCATTCCTCTAACTAAGTCCTTTTTGACTAGATCATTCATTGTCTTGAAATTCAAATGGGACAGCTTCTTGTGCCATAGCCAACTTTCAACTGGACTTGCTTTGCTGAGAAGACAAGTTATGGATTCTGCATCTGTAGAGTTGAAATCAGCTAAGTACACATTCCCTTTTCTAACTCCAGTTAGAATCACTTTATTGTCCTTTTTACTTGTGACAATACAGGCTTCAGAATTGAAGGAAACAGTATTCCCTATGTCACATAGTTGACTGATGCTCAATAAATTGTGTTTGAGACCATCAACCAATGCAACTTCATCAATGATGACATTTTCTTTTGAAATCAAGCCATATCCCATAGTGAATCCTTTGCTGTCATCTCCAAAGGTAATGCTAGGGTCAGCTCTTTCCTTGAACTCTGTGAGCAAGGTGAAATCTCCTGTCATGTGTCTTGAACAACCACTGTCCAAGTACCATAGATTTCTTCTTTGTCCCTGCACACAACAAAATCAATCAAGTTGATTTTGGTACCCAAGTTTTCTTGGGTCCAGCCTTGTTAGTCTTTTTCCTAGACTTCATTCCTCCTGCATCTTTTGACTTAGGTAACTTTGGGTCACCCTTGGTCTCAGATGTGATTGATTGAAGTGTAGGGTTAGTCACAGAATCATTTAACACATTTGTTTGAATTTGATAAGGCATAGGTTGTGCAAACATGTTATTCCACATAGGCATATTGTATGGCATTTGAGGCATACTAAATGCAGTAAAATAAGGATTGTTAATATATGGCATGTTTGCAAAATGTGCATGGGGATTCTGGTGAGACATAACAGGCATAGCATGCAGAGGTGACATAGACATTTTTGGCATGGAGGGATTTGAAGGCATGGGAGCATTTTTAACAGATTTGCAATTATCAGATAGGTGATTAACATTTTTACAATGCACACAGCTTTTTCTAGGAGCATACCTATCAGGTGTGTAATTGTTATGTTTATTAATCCCTACCTTCCCATTTCTTTTAGATTTTCTTTTAGTTTCCTTCTTATCCTCAACAAACTTGAGCCTATCTTTTAGCTGATCTAAAGTCATGTGTCCTATATTCACCTTACTGACATCTCTGGATGTGCTAGCTCCTTCTTTGACAAAGTTCTTGAGAGTTGAATCATTCTTTTTATTGAGACTTTTATTTTTAAAAGAACTTGCCTGTTTTAATTGATGAGCCTTCAACGAATGCTCATTTTCTTCCTTCAACGGATAACTTTCATCATCCGTTGATTCCACATCCGTTGACAATCCATCAATTAATTCTAACTCCTTTTTGTTTTTCTTCCAGGCATCCTCACAGAATGATTCAATTCCCTGAACCTTTGCAATCTGAACACTAACATCCCTAGATGTTTTCCAGGCCTTGATTACCTCTTGCTCACTTTCTAACTGTGTAGAAAGAATTTCTACTTTCTTAACAGCTTCTGCTAGTTCACTCTCAACAGTCAAGCATTTAAGTTTCATCTTTTCAAGCTCAATTACCTGATCCTCTAACACAGCATTCCTATCACTTAAAAACACATTATTCTCCTTGATCCTGGTGTTTTCTTTTGCTAGTGATTTAAGGGAAACACGCAAATGATATAATTCATTGGTCATATCATTTATGGCTTCATTGCATTCATGTTTAGACAACTGAGAGAGATCAGTAGTAATTACCTGGTTGCTTGATGAACTACTTTCATTTTCATCAGAATTAGCCATCAGGGCTAGGTTGACATATTCCACATTATCATCTTCATTTACCCCATCTGCTGCCCAATCATCTTGAGTGGGAAAAGCTCTTTCCTTTTGTTTGAGCAAATCAAAATACTTCTTTTTGTAATCAACTTGCTCAAATTTCTTTTTCTCAGAATTTGGCTTCCTACACTCACTTGCAAAGTGTCCACTAATGCCACAGTTGTAACATTTGAACTTTGATTTGTCCACCATATTTTTGTTTGGCTTAGTGAACTTTGTGTTTTTCCTGAACTTCATTTTTGCAAACCTCCTGGACAGAAAGGCCAAATGTTCTTCAATATCATCAGATTCATCCTGACTGGAATTGTCTTCATCCTCAGCAACTTGCTCTTTACCCTTGCTTGATTCTGATTTGCTTGTACCAATTTTGAGACTTGGCATTGTCTTCTCCTCATTCCTGGCTTCCATCTTCTCACTGTCAGCTACAAGAGCAACCGTTCCTCCTTTTCTCTTTCCCTTTTCCAACAGCTCATCCTGCTCCATTTCAAGTTCATAAGTCTTCAAAATTCCATATAATCTTTCAAGTGTGAAGTTCTTATAATCTTGAGAATTTCTCAAAGAGACAGTCATGGGCTTCCACTCCTTTGGCAGAGACCTAAGAAATTTTAAGTTGGAATCCTTGACTTGGTACACTCTACCATACAGCTTCAATCCATTCAACAGTTTCTGAAACCTGTTGAAGGTATCATTTAGTGATTCACCTTCTTCAAAGTGAAAATATTCATACTGTTGAATAAGAAGCTGCATCTTATTTTCTCTGACCTGCTCAGTACCTTCACAGATGATTTGTACAGTATCCCAAACTTCCTTTGCAGTTTGGCTATTGATGACATTGTCAAACATATCTTGATCTAAGCCATTAAACAAAATGTTCATGGCTCTCTTATCCTTGTGGATTTCTTCCATGTCTTAAATAGTCCATTCTGCTTTTGGCTTGGGAATGGACTGTCCAACAACAACTGTTGCAGTAACAGCTGTGGCTACTTTGTGAGGGATGTGAGGACCATTTTCAATACAGTTGATGTAGCTTTCATCTTGAGAAAGAAAATGTAAATGCATCTTCACTTTCCAGTGATGATAATTATCTTTTTCCAGGACTGGGATCTTTACACCAATATCCTTCCTATTCATGATGTTAGCAGGAGGATTCTTCTGTGCACTCATGATGTTAGCAGAATAGATCTTTAAACTCTTTGTATGTTAAGAGCTTGCTCTGATACCAATTGTTATTCCCAGTGGACTAACAATGAGATTTACAGAAGGGGGGTTGAATGTAAATCTCAAAACTTTTTCAAGTTTTGAGCAGTTTCCAAGGCTAAGTGTTTGAGTGATCAAATGTGTGTGAATTGCTTGAAGCTGATGCAGACAGATATATATTCAAACACAAATGTAATGAACACAAAGAACTTTAAAAAAACTTTTCTGGTGGATTTGTTGTTCCACCAGAGATGTGTTATTTCAGAAAATCTGTGATTCAAAGAATTAAATCACAGCTGCTTCCTAGTACAAACTAAATGATTTTCTCTTTTGATATTTCTAAACAGCTCAAGGAAAATTCATATCTAATTACTAGCTGCTACTTGGTTTATATATCACCAAGTTTACAAGTGAAGACAAACTGTAAAATACAATTGAAAAGATTCTTCACATGTTTCTTCTTCATTTCTCTATCCAATGTAATCTAGAGTAATCTGTAAATCTTTGAATACTTCCTTGTTTGCATCAGAATGGAAATGCTGCATTTTCTTGATTCCTCCTAGAGGCTTCCACATTCCAGTATGTCTCTGTCAATCCATGTGCCTCTGTCAGCTTGTGAATTGTCACTATCAACTGCTAATGAACTAAGCATCCGTTGAAGCTTTCATCCGTTGATGCCTTATCCGTTGAGGCTTTATCCGTTGAAGCTTTATCCGTTGATGCATTATCAGTTGAAGTCTTTATCCGTTGAAGCACTTATCCGTTGATGGATATTATCCGTTGAAGCATTGTTTCTTATCCGTTGAAGGTCTTCAATATCCGTTGACACTTCTTCACTTATATAAAATTACAAGGCATGAAATATTTACAATTAGCCCTCCTATTTGTACATCCATTAGTAGTCAACATGACTGATTATTTCCTAACAACATCTAAGAATTACAGCTTGATACCAGAGAGTGAAATGTGCTACAATACTAAACTTATTGCTAAGTAAAGCTACTCCTTCAACGGATCGCCAAGATGGTCTTATCCGTTGAGGCTACAAACACTAGATTTCTACTTAAGTGTTTTACTTAACTTATCATCAAACTAATACACATATTCCTAACACCTTTAAAAAAACTGCAAGAACCAATATATAAACATACATTAACGTTTGAAAATAGCCTCAACAAATTACAACGACTAGAATCCAATTCTACCGTGTAAGATCGTTGGGATGGTTTTCTAACGTTCATGTATACGTTAGATAGAAGAGAAACAAAGATGTCCAACGTTCAGAAAATATCTCTTCTATTTTGTAGAGTATGAAACGTTTAAGTCAGTTTGTAGAAGATAGATTTTCAAGAATGCTTCAGTCATTGGTACAAAATGGATTTTCAAGAATAAAGTGGATGAATTTGGTACTGTTACTCGAAATAAAGCAAGACTCGTGGCACAAGGGTACAAACAACAAGAAGGCATTGATTTTGATCAAACTTATGCTCCAGTAGCTAGATTGGAATCAATTAGGGTGCTTCTTGCTTATGCATGCTACAAGAAGATCAAACTGCATCAAATGAACGTTAAAAGTGCTTTTCTTAATGGATTTCTGGATGAGGAAGTTTATTTCAAGCAACCCCCTGGTTTTGAACATGAACAACATTCAAACTATGTTTACAAGCTCAAGATGACATTATATGGCTTAAAGTAAGCACCAAGGGCTTGGTACAAATGGTTTAGTAAGTTTTTGATCAAAAATGGCTTCATTCGAGGTAAAATTGATCCTACTTTATTTACTAGGCAAAATGGTGATGATATTTTGATTGTCCAGATATATGTAGATGATATAATCTTTGGATCCACTAATAATTCTATGTGCGAGTGGTTTTCTAAGTGTATGCGCAGTGAATTTGACATGAGCATGATGGGTGAGCTCAACTATTTCTTGGGACTCCAAATTAAGCAATTAAAGGATGGCATCTATGTTCATCAATCAAAATATGTGAAGAACTTGCTGACTAGATTTGGTTTTAAGCATGTCAAGCCAAAATCTACACCAATAACTCAAAACAACAAGCTATCATCTGATGAGAAAGGTAAAGATGTGGATATCAAGAAGTATAGAGGTATGATTGGTAGTTTATTGTACTTAACATCCTCTAGACCTGATATCATATATAGTGTATGTATTTGTGCTCGTTTTCAAGCAAAACCTAAGGAATCACACTTAAATGCAGTTAAAAGAATATTTCGATATTTAAGTGGGACTATTAATCTTGGGTTATTTTATCCTATTACAAGTACATTTAATCTTGTGGGGTATAGTGATGCTGACTATGCAGGTTGTCAAACTGATAGAAAGAGCACAAGTAGTGTTTGTATATACTTAGGACAAGGTCTTGTATCTTGGAAAAGTAAGAAACAAAATTCAGTTGCATTATCCACAGTAGAAGGTGAGTATTTGGCAGCTGGTAGCTGTTGCTCTCAAATTTTGTGGATGATTCAGACTCTACGAGATTTTGGAATCAAGTGTGGCAAAGTTCCAATATATTGTGACAACACTAGCACCATCAACATATCAAAGAATCCGTTTAATCACTCAAGAACAAAGCATATTGATGTTCGTCACCATTTCTTGAGAGATAATGTTTTCAAATGTAAGATTGAATTAGTTTTTGTACCTACTGAATATCAATTGGCATATATCTTTACAAAACCCCTTGGAGAAGCAAGATTTTCTACCATTCGAAGGAAACTTGGCATGTGCAGTGTATAATCGCAAGCTATCATTGGGAATTTGGTAATGTTGGATTACTATCATTTTTCATGTTAGCTTATTATGATGATTATTAAAATGGCATTTTTATGTTTAATTTTTTTTAATTCTGATATGGCATTATCTGTTTAATTATATTTAAATATTTGCATGATATGCTGATTTATTTGTTAAATGATCAAAATGCAAATTACGGTGATTAAGATAAATGTAAATTGTTATTTTGATAAGTATTAGATTTTAGGATAACTTTGATTTGTTTTTAAAATTGTATCCTAAAATCTCCCCTAAATATCTTTCACAAAGCACGGGTTAGGGTTTTATTTTACACCGTTTCTCAATTCTCACTCTTTACCGCCGCTCCGATCAATCAAAATCACCGGTTCAGTTCCACACAATGGTTCGTGCTACTAGAAATTCTGGTATTCTAGGCAAGCGTACTTCCTCCAAGATGGATACTACAGTGGTTGATTTGGGTCATGAAAGCGATGAAGAATTTTCTCACACCCCTGATTCGAAGAAACTTAAGCAATCTTTGGCGTTTGATTCTCCTGATCTTCAACAACGATTCACTGAAAATGCCTTGGATGTTCGTCCTATTATTCCTGGAATTCCGATTGTTGGTAAGCTATTTCAAAACTCCGGTGCCTTACTTTTGTTTCAGAATTTGGGTATGGATTCTTTTATTGTCGAAATGCCTAAGGTCTTCTATCCTGATTTAATTCGTGAATTCTATGCTAATTTGATTGAAGATAAGTATGGGAACTGCATTATCACTGCGCATGACAAGAAAATTAGGCTTAACCCTCCAATTTTAAGTTCAATCATCAAGTTTGAGAATCCCTCTGAGATTGATAATTTTACTGGAAAAGGATATGTGTCATTCCCTGATTTTTCCGTGATGGATCATTTTAAGTTGTTGTTAGGATATGATGCTACTGTTGAAGAAAACCCTCAGCCCCCTTCCACTACTCAAGTAAGTCCTATGGCACATTTGTTGTTTAAAATCTGTAGGGCTAATGTTTGTCCTTAGGGTGGGAATAAATCAACCTTTAGTTGTGAAGATGTTACTCTGGTTTCTATGCTCCTCGCTGGTAGGGCTTTTGATTTGTCAAATCTGGTTCTCAAGAATATGATTGCTGCTGTTAATCAGAAAAAGATTGGACTCCCTTATGGTTTAATGATTACCAAGGTATTTGAATTCTTTAAGGTGGATATTAAGACTGTTGTTAAGATAAGTGTTAAGGAAGTTTTGGATGCTAAAGTGTTAGCTCAGTCTAATTTACAAATTGAAAATGGAGAGATTATTAGGATTTTGCCTACTATTGTTCCTGAATCTCCTGCTGTCACTGGGCCTTCAACCTTTTCTCCAACTTCTGAGATGATGCAGCTGCTTAAAGGTATTCAAGATGATAATACCTTGTTGTTTGGTCATGTTGCTGCCACTATTGAGCAAGTCAACCAGCTCAAGACAGAGGCCAAGGGTTTGAAGGATGTTTTGCTGAACTTCATGTCTACTCAGAAACCTTCAGCCTCTCAGTCAAATGCAGACTTAGACACTGGCTTGGATGACCTTGTGAATGCTGCTGAAGGGATGGACCAACAGGAGAAGCAAGATGAGTTCTTCTCAACAAAAGAAGATGCTTCTATCAATTCTGCTCAAGAAGACTAATTTGCTTTTGATGATATAAGGGGGAGAATTTAGGATAATTTAATTAAGTCTCTCTAATTTCTGAACTTGGGCTTTTGTTTAAGTTTCTGTTTTTCTTAAGACTTGATGCACCTGGTACATGATTTGGTGTCTATCTGTTTATGTGGTGTGGTAAAACTTGTTTGAGAGTTTTGGTTTAAGACTTGGTTATGCTGATGCTACTAATATTTAAAATCTGTTAATTTTTTTTTGCATTTAGAAGCATATTATGCTAATTGTGATATCTTTAGTTTTATTTTATATTTTGAGATATGCATAGATTTAGGGGGAGTTTTTTAAATTCTCTTAGATGTGTGTAATCATCAAAAAGGAGAAAATTTTAAATCCCTTAGTTTTGATGATCAACACAACAAGCTATAATACTGTTATCCAAGCTTGTTTGCAGGTAATCAGCTTAATGACTTTGTCATTTTAAGCATAATTGTAGCAAGCTGTTATAAGACAATATTGTATCTCAGCAAGCTATGATCAACAGTGTCAGAATAACAGCAAGTCAAGATACACAGTACAGATTCAACAAGGAAGTCGAATTTCATGGAGATATTATTGGATCTTCTTATATATCAGTTGTAAGGACTTCTCTAATATAATATACGTGCATTATATACCTAGAGCTCAATTATAAATCGTTTTTACTTTTTCTAATTGTTTTCCTAAAGAATAGGAGTTTGTTTCTCTTTCAAACTCTATCTTCTACAAACTGATTTAAACGTTTCATACTCTACAAAATAAAAGAGATATTTTCTGAACGTTGGACATCTTTGTTTCTCTTCTATCTAACGTATACATGAACGTTGAAAAACCATCCCAACGATCTTACACGGTAGAATTGGATTCTAGCCGTTGTAATTTGTTGAGGCTGTTTTCAAACGTTAATGTATGGTTATATATTGGTTCTTGCAGTTTTTTAAAGTACTAACGAATTGCAAGAAAGAACGTGCAACTCCTGAACTTATTGATTAACATATACTCTCTTGAGCTCTAATTATATACACGTTTTGTTATCTTAGAGAGTCTATAGTTTGAGTTGTAAACTTTATCATTCGATTTGTATTGTTCAATTTGTATTGATTAGTTGCTGGATAGTTGGCTAAGGGAAACAAGGATTTAGTGGTACTTGCTAGAGGAGTTTGTACTACGGGGTAGTATAGTACTTAGAGAACAGGTTCTTAAATAGGGTTTCAGCAAGCCATTATCAGCAGCTGGGATAAAGGGAGATATATTGTTGTATCTTGTAGTTGTAACTTTCATTGATCAATAATATATTCTCTTACCAAGTTGGTAAGGGACCAGGACGTAGCCCATAGGGGCATAGGGGTCGAACCTGGCTAAAATTCTTGTGTGTTCTATTTACTTTTCTGCACATTATTTTCTGCATTGCATTTAGTCATCTCAGCTTACTATCATTGTCAGATCATAGTTCGTTTAGTAAAATGTTAGTAAGATATTATCGGGTTAAATTTAAAAGTAATCCTAATTAGCCATAATCACCTATTCACCCCCCTCTAGGTGTAATTTCACAAAGTTGTCTAGTGTTTGCATCTTACCAATATTTCATAATTTTTCGGTTCAAGTAAAGATTTTGTAAAAAAAACTTTATATTTTTTATGATAGTACTTTTAAATTTATTTTATTAATTTGTTTTTCAATTTTGAATTATAATATTTTTTTAATGATTATTATTATTATTATATTTTTTCCTCGCTTTTATGTTTTATAAATGTATAATTATAGTTTAATTTCTTAATTAATTATCTATTGTATTTGTTATACAGATTATTAATTATTTTAATGGAATATTAGAATAGATAAAATACAAGTAGTTTATGATATATTTTATTGGATTTGTATTTCAATTTTAAATTATAATAGTTTTATAATTATTATAATAATAATAATTATTATTATATTTCTTCCTCGATTTATCTTTTATAGGATTAATGTAGTTTACTTAGATTTCTTTTTATTAAATAACTGTTGCTTCTATTATATATATATATATAATATTTTTAATACTATTTTATATCATTTAAGAATGTGTAATTGTAATTTAATTTCTTAATTAATTACATATTGTGTTTGTTATACAGATTATTAAGTATTATAATGAAATATTAAAATTAATAAAATAAATATGGTATATAATGTATTTTATTAGCGTTGCATTCAATTTAAAATTATAATTGTTTTATTATTATTATTATTATTATTATATTTCTTCCTTGTTTTTATATTTTATTGGATTGATGTACTCTAAATTTTTTAAAATAAATAAAACACGTGTAATATTTATACCTAAATATAATCTAAATATTTTTCTTATTATAAGATAAAAATAAAACTATCTATTCAAAAAAATTTTAAATCAAACTAACACATTTCAATTTTTTCGTAAAAAAATTATTCTATTTTAACGTGATTAACAAATAATTTCTTAATTATTACTTATATTTATTTTTATTAAAATAATTGTTCCTTGTATTAGATATATATATATATATATATATGATACTTTTATTATTATTTATATCATTTAAGAATATATATATGTAGTTCAATGTATTAATTAGTTATCTATTGTGGTTGTTGTACAAATTATTAGCGATTATAATAGTATAATAGAATAAATGAAATAAATATATTATACCTCAACTATCACCATAACAAAAAATTACTTTAGCACATGCACTAGACGTGACAACTTTCCGTGTCATGTACAAACATTCCGTGTTCTTTCGTATTTTTGTGTACCAATAAACCTTAAACCCGAACCCGACCGGAATTTGTATTTGTGTACCAATTTGGTAACAATAAACCGGAACTAATATATTCGTGTTTACCCGCTTTAGTACACTAAAGTACACGATTATATACGAAAAATATTAATTGTTAAAAAATGCAATAGATAATTAAATGATGAAGTACTCACTCACGTATTTAAGGAATAATAAAATATATTTTAATATTTACAATTATATATATGTTATTTATAATCTCTGTTATAGAAATCGGCCGATTTTTCAAAAATCGCCGTTAAATTGCTCAAAAATCGGTCAAAAATATTTGTCCGATTTAACCGATTTCCGATAAATCGCCGATTAATCATCCGATTTTTTAAAAATCGTCCGATAAAACGTAAATCGATACCTCAACCGAATAGTTCTGATTTCCGAAATCTGTAACACTGTTTATAATAGATAAAATTCATATTTGGTATTTAGTATATATATGCATATTATATATTTTTAAAAATTTAATTATTTATTTATTCCGTATACTTTCGTTCCGTGTCGTGTACCTATATTAGAAACCCAAACCCAACACTAATTATATACGTGTTTTTCGTGTTCGTGTACTTTTGTATTCGTGTACCAAATTTTCGAACTCAAATATTAATTATTCTTGTCGTTTCGTACCATGTTCACGTGTCGTATTCCAATATTGTCAGGTCTACCTGTAACAACCAAACCGTACCACCGTACCATCAAAACCCCCTTCCTCAAATTATATCTATAATATATTATAATAGATGAAACATTAAAAGTTTGGTAGTCGGTCCGTCGGTACCTGCTGAATTTACTTAATTACTCATATTTTATTATTATAATTCTAATTGATAGGTAGCTCAATTCTAATTCTAATTGAAATTGAAGTCAACTTCCTCTAACAATTCAAATTATATTTCATATTGAACTCTGTATCATTATAATTGATATTAAAGTCAACTTCTTTTACCAATTTATATTCTTATTTATATTGAGTTTAACATAATTTTAATTAATATTTTGGGCCGAAATAAATTTAAGCAAACTAAATATAATTAGTTGATATTATGCGCCTCGGGTTAAAAAAATATTAAATATTACTGATCCGGCTAATTTTTTTTGAAAGGCTACAGAGACATTACATCAAAAAGTTTAGCGCGACTAAAGAACACAATAATAAGAACAAATAAGTCTGACAAACTAGGGAGCTTAATACTCTAACTAGAGACCTAGCTAGTTAGATGACTAAGACGGAAATGATTCATTGCACAAGTTTACCAGTGTACTGACTAAAAAAAATATACCATTGAACTAGAATAAACAAATGATAAAAAGTTTGTTAAACAATTGATCCAAACTAACACAAAATAAAATTTAAAATCAAAATATAATTTGACCAATACGAACAAAATCATATATACTAATTATTTAGGCAAAAACAAAATGATCTAATTGATCCGGACTAAAAAGAATTAAAATTAAACTAAAAATAATTAGTTATATTTAGTCGGAGTAGTAGGCATCCTAATAAAATAAAATGCTGTAAACCACTGACCCGGGATAAATCAAATTATTATTGTCTTTTTTAAATAGCTTTTATAGTTAATCGATTAAGTAATTATTTTGCTAAAATAGGATTCCCAAACATAATGGAAACATTGTATTTTTTTTATATATGTATTAATCTAATTATCATGAAGTCGTATCATTTAAAATTAAAATAAGCATATTTAATAATCAATTCAAAATAATTTTTTAAAAATTATATATTATACTAAAAAAATATGTACAATCCGTGTATCACACGGATTTTAAGCTAGTATAAGATATAATTTATGGAACAACAAATTTCAGCACAAGGCCCATCTGTTATTTTTTGGCAAATTGAGGCAATATGTTTTTGATTAGTGGCTAATTGCTAAATAATGAATCCAGTAAAAAAGTTGGGCAGTTTGTTTAAAAGCCCAACTGAGCAAAATGGTATTCTTCATGGCATTTTACAAATAAACAAGAAGCCCAGTGACCAAATGATTTAGGAATCTTCGTTTAGGGGTAATCATGACAAATTTTGATAAAATACTTTTACATTTTTGAATTTGAAGGAAATTTTTTATGAATCTTCAAAAAATTTAATAATAAGAAATTGTAAAATTTGGTGGTCCGACGACCCTTACCAACTCCTCCCAACACTAAAATCATTTACACTGCAAAATGTAAATATTTAATAATTTTTATTTTCATTAAATAATAAATTTCAATTTGATAATACTTTTTCCGTTTTGCTATATTAACATTTACTAAATGTGCCCATAAAATCAAGATAAATTTACTGCAAGTTCAAATACTATCACATATTGTTTCTGTATTCGAGTTAATTTTGTAATATTTCTAATAATGTATACGGTATACACTGACTAATTTTTTAAATGTTACCTTGATATAAGCAAATGACATCAAGCGCCTCCAAAAGTTGGTTAGCTACATACCAAATTCACTCACTATACAGATGAATTTAGATCTACACTGCAGCTGCATGTGGTTGGGGATTTATCATATTATTAGTTAGAGACCTCGCTATTTCTGTCAAGTGTATGGATCTTGTCAATTTATCAAAACCCAAAAAAAAAATAAAAAAAAAAATTGATTTTGAAAATTTATTCATCATTAAACCCTAATTTCCTGAATTTCACAGATTCGAAAAACTGCTAACGCCTGATCTTGATAATAATCGAGTCGAGCATAAACTCACGCTTCTTCTGTTTGACTTGTAAAATTCTTAGGGCAATATCATTGCGGAAATTATTAAACATATCTTACTCACCCAAGGGAAACTTGAACAGAACCTTCTTTAAATCTCAAATGATGCAAGAGAGGATTTGAAGTTAGATTTGATACCTTATTTTAGTATATCGATCCCTTTGGCTTTTGCATACAAGACATTTTTATGATAAGACGCTTCAATTAAAAAAAAACACACTTTGTACTATTAATAAACATGATACAGGCCTTTTACAATGCTGCCAAACAATAACCCAGTGCATTTTCTTTTTTAAAAAAGCATTGTTTGCTAATAATTACTTCATCCAATACAACAAACCTTTTTTTGCAGTGATGTTGATCTTACTATGACATTTGTACTCCTCAACATCCCATGTGGAAATGTTGTTTTTACTGCTGTTTCCACTTTTTTACTATCTTCCACGAAACACTAGTGCACATAATATACATCTTTCAGAAGGGACTAAACAAACTACAAGGTGCACAGAACTCTCCTCTAACGCTGAGCAAGTTGTGAAAGACATGTCGAATGCAGTGTTTAGTTTAATATTTCGTAAAGAACACAGCGTGTCGGAGGAACCCTGAATGCATACATACAAACACCAAAGACATATTTGCGGAAAAGAATCTGAAGTGTGAACGGCCGAATGGCCGCGAACAGCCCATGGAAATTGACATAATGGGCAGCATCAACACTCCCAACAAAACAAAATTAAAAACACCTTTTGCCACTAAGATCAAGCTTAGATTAATAAACAAGAACATGAGATTCCAAGACAATGACTTAATCATGCCCAAACAAAGCACATATTCAAACATAAGGACAGCTAATTCGCAACCGACAAAACTCATTACACGACACAGAAAAGCCAGAACAACGAAAAAATTGTAACAAGGAAACAATATTATATGCAATTATCTAACATAACCTAAACAATTAGCATTGGTGACAGGTTTACAGAACTAAGCATAATATTATAAGCAAGGCAGCAGAACAAAGTCAATTAAAACGAGAAATGCAAGTCCTTATCGAAAAAATTACCTGTTTTTTTAACATATAGTGGCCATTCAAACACGCCACATAAAGCACACCCAACAAAGAGAGGCATAATACATAAAGAATTATGTATATAATTCATCTATGACCCATATCAAAAGTGGTCCAAACAATACTTCCAAAACTCCCAACCACTAAAAGATGAGTTCATCCCCACCCCCATAAAAAATAAAGCCAACTCTTGTGATTTGCTAATTATTCAAAATTCTTAAGCCATTTAAGAGATGACAATGAAATTTTAAAGTATAAATATTGATTCCGAAAGATGGTGGGTATGTACCCAATCATACCTTATCAAACATTTGATGGTTGGATTTCGATTTGGCTCGAATTTGAAATGGTCCACCATTGAAGAAGCAATCCATTGCCAATCTTCTGCATCAGAAAGTGTATACATTTAGCAAAGCAAGAAACATATGTGCTTGGCCTTATGTAGTCATGTTATAGTTTATAATCAAGAATGCAGAAATAGCTTAAGGGCATTACAAAGATCGAATGACCAGTGAAATTCCGCCATCAACACAATGAATTGTGAACCAAGGGAAGAGTCACAAATCAAGCATCTTTAACATTAGAGTACCCCGGAAACATTACTAACTTTCACAGATTATAGCAAACAGTCTTGTGCAAGTACACAACATTCTGGCAGTCAAGAAACTGATACAAAATGCAAAGGACTTGTGTTTTAACATTATTTTACCAGGGAAGATACTTGTTTGGAATGTTTATCAAAAAAAGAATGGCAACAAGAATCAGTACTATCACAAGGTTGAAGAACCATCTGTTAAACAAAACAAATTTAGCAAGCCAACAAAAGTGTCGGTTCCAATGCAGTGAAAAGAAAACAAACTAACAACTAACAAGCAAAAATATTCATATACTTCGAGAACACAAGTATAACGTACAAGTCACAATGACATGAACAAGTACAAGTTCACAATAACATGAACACTTAAGATACATAATCTAAAATTAGCTTCTAGTAAGAATTTCCATGTACTTTTTTTAATTGATCGATCAGCATCAATCATGAACATCATGGTAGTAACACCTCCTTGTGGCCGGAGGCTAGACTGTGTAAACTTAAAATTAAGGGTATATGTCAAATACTTGAACGAATTACATATCCACTGAACGTAGCTTAGCTCCCATCCGTGTCTTGCAACAGGAAGACAGTGAGAAATGGCAACATAGAGAAATCGTATCCCAAAGTGCTGAATCCGAATAAGTGCCGAACCCAATTCAGCTCCACAAATGACAAAATCAGTAATAAGTAGATACTAACAATCATATAGTTACACACAATTAGCGATAGTGGGATGGGGAAAAAACCCAAGTGAAAAGTCATCATTCTGTTATGTATAGCTGCCTGTGAGTAATATTTATCGACAGTTGTGATTCACAAAGTCCTTTATCTTGTCCATTAGAGTGAAGAAATAGTCATTGTTTGGCAAGAAGTAGAAACCAATTGTAGCCTCTTCTAGATATAAGAGTTCAACCTCTTGCCCAGCTTCCCTCAGGCCTTCTACATAAGCCAATTGCCAATCTTGAACAAGATCCAGACCAGCCACACAGACTAGACTTTTTGGGAAGTTTTGAATTGCTTTCATGCTCTTAGACCTAGGGCCAAATATATTACACGCTGGATGATCTCTATCTTCGCCTTCAGGTAAATATGCTCTCCAATACCAATCTCTATCTCGAAGTGTCATGAAATACCTACCATCCAACCTTGTCTCAGAGTCCTTCCGCTCTTCACCACCAAAGAATGGATGAAGAAGTATATTGCCCAGTACTTCAACTTCTGACTCGGCCGCCTTTACAGCAACATGGTGAGCAATATTTCCACCAGAACTATCACCTGCCAAATAGACATGAACTTTCGAGTCCTTTCCGCTTCTAAGCCATGGTCTTGAATGAACCCACTTAAGAGCTGTCCATCCATCCTCGTATGCACAAGGATATCGATGTTCAGGTGATCTCCTGTAGTTTACTGAAACAACAACTGCATTGCAAATGCCAACAAGGCGGCGACAGAAGGTATCATATATAGCACTGTTAGCAGACGAATGTGCAAAGCTTCCACCGTGGAAAAAGATAATGACAGGCACAACTTCGGTGGTGCTAAGAGGCTTCTGAAGATCAATTATGCCCCGTTGAGTTTCATTGTCGGGGGCGGACCTATAAACACGATTGAGGAGGTTGGTGACTCGATCAACAACATCGAACGAGTAAACTCCATTAACAGGATTTGTGTTGACAGGAACCTTCCGGTCAAGAAACTCTGCCAAATCGCGATTAAATGTGCCATCAGGACGACGAAGCATGTTGTATGCTAGCTTGAAATTGGAAATCAATATCCATGTATTCAAAGGAACCACCCTCTGCAATACATACACAAAGAATCAGAGGGTTACAACTTCCAAGCATTTCAAGCAATTTTAGCACAAAATGCCTATGAAACTGAAAATGGACACAAGTATCACAATAGTTGACCTGCTGCAATTTGAAGAAAAATGACCCACTTCAGAAGATGAGGAAAGAAACAAGATAAGGTGATGCATAATAGTGCTTAACTACTTGCAGAAAAACAAAGGGTATTGTTTAGAATAGTAAGTAAAACAACTCAACTACTTCAAACAATTGTAAAGATTCAATCTTTAACCTCAAATTTTTAAAATTGGAACAGAAACACAAACAAGCATACACCCCCGTCAACCAAAACTAATCATGATCTATCTCAAATAAAAACCAAACTTAAATTGAACATACTAATAGATATTATTACAAAAGAATATCTTGACAAATTGAAAGAAACAAAGCTCAGCTCCTTAAAATCATTGTAAAGTTTCAATCTTTAGCCTCAAATCAAGTCATGTGTAAAAAACTAAACTTTTTAAAAAAACAAACAAAAACACCAATCAACCAAAACAAACTCACAATAAACTACAGAAAATAACAGACAATGTAACAAAAAACAATGACAAGAAAAAAATCCAAACAAGACTAAAAGAAGTACCTGAGATTCATTAACATACACTTCATTACTCCCAGCCATTCTTTTCAATCAAGATTCAATCTTTAAAGAAAAAAGATTCAATCTTTACTGCCCACAAGACAAAAAGATTCAATCTTGAAAACCCACAAAGCCAAAATCAACCAAACCTAAGAAAGATCAAAACTTTAACAAGTTTGAGGTTGTGGGTATTGTTGTTGACTAGCTGAGATGAAGAAGAGACATTTGTGCAAGAACAGAGGAGGACCCAAATGACAAGAAACAGAAAAAGCAGGATCAAAGGGAGAGAATGGAAGAGTGTTATATATAGATAGATAGATACAAGTGTGTTGTAAGTATAGTTGGAGGACGAGAGAAACGACAAAATGGGGCGGCCAAAAATAAGAAAAAGGAGAAACTGATTAGTGGGGACATCATCACCATATCACACTACACTCCAAAGTTTTGTATCCTCTCACTTACTTGTGTTTATATTTACATACACGCATTCATTTTATCAACTTTGTCTCCTACATTATATATTTGCTTTCCTTTTAAAAACACCCCTTCTTGTACATTTCTAACGAAATTAATTTTTTACATTGTTCTCGTGGGCCATCTTTTTCTTTTAAGATTTTGGAAATCATTTATATTTGTGTAATATAAGTTTTGTAGTATAGCGGTATTTTTGTAAATATAAGAGATAATGTTTATATCTATAAATTTGCCTTTAAAATATTACAATATAAAATGTCATAACCTTATTTAATTTATATGAAAATAATCTCAGATCCGGTTTTCTCTAAATATAATATAAAATATATTATATTACAAATAATACTTAATAAAATCATTTCTTTATTTAAAATTTTGAATATCACATATGTACTGCATGTGAAATATTATAAAATATTATATTTTATGAAATATATTTTGCATAACATTTGTTCAACTTGCAGAATATACACATTTTACTTATTAAATTTGAAGTTTTTTTAATAATTTTAATTAATTAGTGATACTCAGTTGAACATATTTCAGGAAATATAATAACTTTATAGTGGTCTCGGATAAAATAAATAGTGGTTTTCATAGAATTTTACTCGTACCTTGCTATATTATGTGATAAATAATTATATTTAAAATTAAGAACAAATTTCTAGAATCTAATTATATTTAAAATATTGAGTACATTTGGTAGTTTTATACTTTTAATACCAATTTTCCAATTAGAAACAAAATAATAATATATAAAGTCATAAAAATAAAAATGTTTGTTTAATTAATTATGACTTAATAAAAAAATTAGAAAAAATTGTAATATCCTCAATATTCTATTTCCTTTTGCACATAATAAAAATATGTATAAACACATGTAAATGAAGTAATGGGAAAGGCATGGCACAAAGCTAATGCCAAAACAACTTTAACCAAGTTCATGAATTCACACACCTTGTAGCCCACTTCTTTTTGTTGCTATACATCATGTCTTTTTACCCTTTTCTTTTGTTTTTCCACCTTTTGTTTTGTCTTTTTTCTTCTCCAAGTTGTGACAAAACACTCCCCCACTCACCCCCTAGTTTATATACCTTCAAATCCTAAACCATGTTTACTAAATTTCTTGTTACGTAACTTCTATCTTACCAATATCTACTTAGTTTACTGTATTATAGAAAACTAGGGGTCCGTTTGGCAATTCCGTTAAATGGGTTTATTGGTTTATAAGCCCGTAACAGCTTATTGACGAGTGTTTGTCGACCTAATTTATAAGTTGAATTTATAACATATAAGCTGATAAATTGAATGTTGGTAACGACGTATTTTTTCACAACTTATTTTTGATTTTTCATTTTTTTATCAATTTTAATTTTAGAATATATTTTTTTAAATGTTAATATAACTTAAAATATAAGAATTAAGATAATTATATATAAAAATTATTTATTTTAATTCATTTAAATAAAAACAATTCTAACTTATAAGTTAAATTATCTAATCACTTATATAATTTATAAGTATTTATTAACTTATCACTTGTTACTCACTTATTCACTTTAAGTTACTTATTTTAAGATTTACTAAACGGGCACGTATATAATTGGCACAAAGAAAAGTGGATATTAAGACGAAAGAAAGATTAGGTAGAGAGGGGGTGCAAGTGGTTGTGAATTTGGACTTATTAGTTGTCGCATATGAAGGTGGCTATGCATGTGCCACACGCACCTATTCCCAATTATTTTCGTTGATATTTCTTCATGAATAGTAGACTCAATTTAACATATCGTCATTTTGTTTTTCATTTTTATTACGAGTTCAATTCTTGCCCCAAATCTGTCAACCTTTAAAATACTTTTTGAAATTTCAGTTTTCGAATGTTCATTTTTCAATATGAGTAATTTTTTATACATTTTTTGCAATATTATAAAAGTAAAAAAATTTACTTCTCGTTTTCAAATTCGCAGTCAGTGGATGTTCTGATGACTGACTTCCGACTATACTTAGTCCACTATTCACTTACCCTTTACTCCCGAGTTTTAAAAGAAAATGAAAGTAAGTAAAAGTTAAGTAAATTAGTTTTTCTCCTCTTCATAATCACGTTCCTCTTCATAATCATGTTCCTCCTGAGTTTTTAAAAGGAACGAAAACAAGTATTTATGAATGTAAATTTAACAATCTTTAGCTTCAAAACTTTCCCTCCAAAAATGGGATGAAAGTATTTTACCTCATAAACACTTTCTTCCTTCCCATTAAAAAATTAAAAAATTCGTGAGCAAGCACTGAAACTCAAATTTTGACACACAATTTTGATAAATTTTAGAAATACTCATTTTTGATAATACTCACTCAAGTAGTAATCACTTAAACTCAAATCTCTTAACATATAATCTCCATAATCTATCTTTATAAATACTTAGTCTTTAAATTAAATTTCCCAATTCTAAAATTGTTCTATTAGTATAGATTACACTGATTTTGGGTTGTACATGAGTTTAAAAAAGTGTGTAAATTAGTGATGAAAAATGAGTAAAGTGATGAAATAGATAATATTTAATATATAAAATGGATATAGTAGTGAAAATTAATGAATGTAATTAATTTGTATATTATAAAATTTTACTATTTTAGGAAATATTTGCAGTGTAAAATAGAAAAAACATGTCACAAAATAAAGGGAAAATATATTTTTTCATCACTCAACTTATCATATTTTTAGGAACTTACCATTCAACTATTTTTTTTTCTTTTACTCACTAATGTTAGGTTAACATTGGTATTTAGTCACTAATGTTATATTCGGATTTGATTATTAGCATTATGTCAATTTTTTGTAGCATTTTTAAAATATGGTGGTAGTCTATAATATTTTAATAATTTGATATATGTCTATATCTTTATATATAATAGTCCATATGTCCCCACCACGTGTATCTTGGTGATGAGAGTTTGACAAACATTTTAAGGTTCCTAAAAGATGTAGTTTAATGAATTATTTTAATTTTTTTTCTGAATAATAATTTATCGTTTAAATTTCAATATACAAAAAAAAGTCTTAAAAAAAGTTATAAAACTATGTTTATAAAATTATGTTTATAGTTATGATTTTAGGTTGGTAAAAGTTGCATGAAGGAGTTATTATTAGTGATTTCATTGGATTTTTGAAAGTGTCGTTTGGTAAAATATTGATATGTAATTTTTTAATATTTTTAGTACTTTATGATCAGTTTGCTAATTTGATTATATTAATTTTTTCATTTTTTATTTCCCAATAATTTTAGTACGGATTGGGATGCCTCTTCGTAATAATTTTGTTTTGAGTTTAGTACCCTACCTAAAAAGTAACAGACGTATATCAACCGATTTTATGCGTCTGTTTACAATGTATATACATCTGTTCTGACAAGATATTTAAAACAAAAAGCGTCCTTCCTATAACATAGCTATATAATTCAGACAATATACGACTCCTCCAAATCCATCTACAAACTCAAACACATATAAGTTTTCTTATAAGACACTGTGACACTTTTTTTACTAGTTATCACTATATTTTAATAATGTTATAAAATATTGATAAAATACTAATAATCAAATCTGAACTTAACATTAGTGACTAAAAAAAATCCAAACCTAATATTAGTGAGTAAAAAAAAAATTATAATTTAATAATAAATTTCTAAACACACATGATGACGAAAAAATTCATTTTCACCAAAATAAAAAATAAAAAACGTAAAAAAATAAGAGTGATTTTGGGAATACAAAAATGAGAGGGGAGAAGGAAGGTTTGGAATGTTGCGCCATTTTGGTCAATTTCCACCCCCAAGTGGAATAAAGTTATATGGACTAGTACATGCTCTTTTGTCCGTTTCTTTTTCCGTTTTTTGGATCACTATTTATTTGTCATTTCTGATACCCTCCCGTTTCATCTTTTGTCCCTTCCTTCTTTAGCATATAGCTACCCTACACCCTCCTGTTGCAACAATCTTACGGCTTATCACTCTTCACTTTGGCCTTTTCCCGTGCAATGCACTTTCATTAATATTTTAAAATTTTATTTATTTTATTATATTATAAAATTAAGAAATTATATAAATACATAATAATTTTAAATTTATAATAAAATTAATAAAATAATCCGTGATCAAAATTTAATAAGAGAAGTAAACTATTTCTAGTAATTTAAAATTTTAGTAGTTTAGTGGTTACATAACACCATTTTCTTTTTTTTAATAATAAGATAAGATGTAGTCGTAGTTTAGTGAGATAATCGACTATATCTAATAGTTTAACTAACATAGTAGTTAAATGGATATATAACTATTTATTTATTTATTTAATAACTAAGATTAGGGGATAATCATGAAACTAAATTATCCATTATTCCGGTTATTTTAGCAGAGTATAAATATACACACACTTCGTTCTCCAGGGGAGTGTACGTGTTTCACGGATTGTTTCTATCTTGTTATTAATTTTTTGATTATACTTTTTAGGGTAAACTAGATACTAGGATAAATTATATATTGGTCCCAATCATTTTGGTCACAGGTTCGAATTCCACGGGAGAAGAAATTTATGATTATGCCTCATGAGGCATAGTATGTCGCTTAAATGCGGTTTACCTTGGTTCACGTGATTTGCAGGCTATTGCGTGTAACAACCCAAATCCGGGGTCAAGATTTGGTGTCACTAAACAATTATTACATAAAGTAAAGAAATAAATAAATAACCCCTTGAATCCGGATCGTTTACTGATTATGGTATGAAACAAGAATCTAACTTTCTACAACTCACTTCAACTATAATACAAGTGTAAATACCTTTGAACTAATGCTCTTGTCACATTCTTCTAACACCTTCAACCTCTCGCAACGGAAATTTCTCTAACTTCTGTTGTCTATCAAAGCTATTCACTTTAATCCTTATCTGTTTCTGGCAGAAATAAGAATTTACAAAGCAAGAGGGAGGCAAAAATGCCGAGCAAGTATGTAATTTGAGTTTCAAACATTAATAACAAACAAAACTTCCAGACAAAATCTCTGAAATATTTTGAAGAGCGAAACACGAAATCATTTAAAGGATATACTTCATTATCTTATAATCAATTTGATTTGCATTGCTATAAATCACATAGGAAATAATGACATTTGTAAGAGCTTCAGAGATTGCGTGTTTTCAAAATAGCTTCTGGTAACACTTCATACTTGAGCAACGAATGCAATAACTATTCATAAAACGACGTTCAAGAAATTTTTAACTATTCAGTATCCATCATTATCGACTAAGTTTCCATAGACTTAGCCTGCTAAACCAGCCTGATAAGGACGGGTTGAATAATTAAGAAGATCTCAATTCATTCAAGATTCTAATTATCATTAAGCAACTAATGTTACAGCAACAATTTGAACCTCAAATTTATTTATAAATACTGTAATTTTCCGAAAATGAGTGCTAAGAAAAAAATAACTTTAATCCATAATCACATTTTTCTTTCAAGAAGGAATGCCATTACTGGCGATCAATAACAAATTAGACTGGACATTAGTTCGCATCTATATTCTGTTGATCAGTCAGAATATAATGCAGATCTATATCTCAATATATAGATCTAGTCGGGTCCCCAGGCACTACGGCCCATCTCGAGGCACCAGTCATCCCGGTCCTCAGGATTAAGTAAAACTCAATCCCCAAAATATCACTATCCAGCCCGTAGAGTGTTTTGATGTCAAATCATTTTGAATTCAAAACATCCCAATTCAGGGTTCGCAAATAACCCGAAAGAATGGGTATTTGTTCACGAGAGCAATCGAATTATAGGAACAATAATGAAAGGAACGTGCATAATCAGAGTAATTGCAGTGAAATATAAAACAGTTAACTATTCTGAACTTAGAATATGAGCGAATAAATATTTGCAGTATTTAAAAGAAAAATCAGGAGTACTTGCAGTATTTAAAAGAAAGTTCGGGAATACTTGCAGTATTTAAAAGAAAAATCCAGAATACTTGCAGTATTTAAAAGAAAAATCCAGAATAGTTGCAGTATTTAAAAGAAAAATCCAAAATACTTGCCTCAATAAGCTTTAACCGTTATTACTGGTTGACTTTGGTTCGACTTTGATCGTTCGCCTATATCGTCCACCTACTATCCTATTCTCGATACGATCCCAACATTCGGACCCTTCGGTTGAAACTTCGTTGATCTCGACATCTAATCACTATATCGTTCCTAGTCCGATGTCACGTATCGGGTCTTCCGTCTAAACCTACAGGGTTGAAATACCCTAATTCAGATAACCGCTTAAGCTTAACATCAAATCGCTATCCTATTCTACCCATACGATTTCATAAACGAATTCATATTTATATGTATTATCGAAATACACATAGCAATTATGGTTCACATCTTCAAAAATCGGTTCGGTATTTAATTTCGGAAAATACGCATATTTGTCATTTTGAAAAATAGGTAATCGATAATTCATAAATTATTTTGTCTCAATCGCACTTAAGTTCATATAATATAATCATATATGATTATTCGACATCTCCGATAATTATAGCTTACGTTCTCGTATTATTTCATTATATTCTTTCATTCCACATTTCTGAAGTTTTCCTTCACTTATTATTTCATCCCTATTGAGTTAGACGATACAGGGCTTTTGACACCAGCTTGACTCTATGCAGTAACCGCCGAGAAATTCTTACCTCATTCCCTGAAGTACCCTTAGTAAATCATTCGTTCGAACCCCCGGGACTTTATTTTAATTTTAAAGAATTCTGACATGAGATTCATTGCAACGTTCTTCTCTAGTAGTTTGCCACCAATGCTATTGCGTAACTTTCCCTGTTTACACGCATTCTTGAAAAAAATTCCTATCTCCAACTATCGGCGTTTCGCCTCATTCTCCAACAGTTCTGGCACAACCGACGTTCCCAACTTGCATATTTTCTGGATTATTTTATAAAATTTCTTTATCATCCTTTTGATTCCACTTCTTGTCTTGATTAGTTCTTCATTCTCATTATTCATTATCTTTTTCATACATAACGAATTTCTTTTTCTTAATAATATTATTCTGTTTATTATTGGATAGGTCATTTCTAAATTCACACTGGAATGAAGGCTTTTATTTGTACTATTTAAATTCTTACTAACATAATTATCGAATTTCCTCGGTAGCTAGTTTCTTAGCCTTGCTTGACGTATCACAGATCACGTGTTTGACTTCTTTTCATTGACTATCATCTCTTTTCCTGAGTTCACATGCGGACTTCATCAATCTCCGTCTTTCATTGGATGCTTGAATTTGTGAGCTTTCCATTATTCTACAACAACTTCTATTCAACCGTTGTTCAAAAGAAGTGTACATTCAAATATTTCATTAATTCGTCATTCGATATGGGTACACATCCAAGTTCTTCCTGGAACGCTATTGCAGATGATATAATCTCTTTGATTTATCTCATATCTTCAGGTCTTGAAATATTCTTCTTACTAGCATGAACCAATAACTTTCTGTTCCTTTTTGTCTATTAAAAAGGCGTATTCCTCCAGATAAAATCTTGCACAAGCTTGTAGCAACATCACACTACTTTTACTAAATTTCCACTTCTTTGTTCTTAACTATAGGGTAATTTCTGAAAATTTGGGCAGCACTTCTCCTACACCATTGACTACCAGTTGGACTCACGCCGACACCATCAATCAACCAAATACTCCCCAATCATGTCCACCCACTTTCATCAACCAAAATCATCAATTCCCACAATTCACCTTTGATCAGCATCTGACCGGCATAACATATCTCTTCTTAATTGGGATTGGGTCTAAAACCCACAATGATTAATATAACCATACATTTCTCAATTCTTTTTAGAATATTACGAATTGTCCTTAATGAATTTAAGGTTTGATTTCATGATTCTATTAATTTATTTCTGACCATTCTTAATCGGTTTATCTTTTAATAACTGCGCATGGTCTTCATTATTACCGTCACAATCTGGTAGAAACTCAATCGTTAGATCATTATTTCTTGAAAAGTTTCACAATCGAGTCACCATTGCTTCATCTCCACTTATGGCTTCGTATCAAACTTTCGTCACTGACCCAGGTATGAGCATTGAATTCACAATCACTTATTTATGTAAGTTAGAGAACTTCATAATTTCTTGAAGAACACGTTCGAAGTTTGATTACATCTAAGATTTCTTCCATCTTGAATCTTCACGACCAGTATCTTCCAGTGACGAAGGGATGTTTCACGTCGTAATTGCATGTCTGAGTCATTGTTCAGAAATTCCTTGATCTTTGATCGTCGTCCCGATACTCGTTTGCTCCGTTTGAGCACACAACTTCACTTCCTTATTTCGTAATTAATGTACGATTCGCTAACCATTCATTTCGCGTCGAAATCCTCTGGTTTGAAGTGCATTACGTTAACGCAATCTACCATACTGATGAGATCCTCGTAACATGAACAACTGTCTGACTCGATATCTTCGCCATATCCACATTTGTCGGTGCATCCATTTTTCCTCGCTCGCAGATGTCCACCATTTATCGATTTGCAGTCGTATCTATGTTCGTTGTATGGTTCCACGTATCACACTATTTCATTTCTTATGAAATCGTCAGAGATCAGACTTTGCGCAAAAGGAAAGTTTGTGAACATGATTTTGATTAAAAACGGAATAAGGAATAACAATGCAACAACCAATTGAAAGAATTTGTAAATCATAAAATTGAAGGAAGAAAAATGAGTGAAGAATGAGACAACCATATTCGTACTCAAGATGGCCAGTCTTTCATACTATATGGCATACATCACATGATTAGGTGGCGTCCCACCCGACTCTTCGTCATTTCGATAAAGCGTCATACCACAACATTGTTGTTTCAATCAGGAATCTAGAAATTGGAGAAGAGAAACAATTCAGAAGGAATATAAGAAATTTTCTTTCGTTTTCGCCTCATATAATTTATCAACAGAAGAAGCTCCCACGTCTTCAAAAATCAAGAAAATATATACTGTCGTATTAGAAGAAAGAATGTCAATGCCTATCACCTCCACGCTTCACTTACATATGCCTTCAGGCTCGTGCGGATATAGGTTCACGATTCAAGTCATATCATTGCTTCGAAATGCTGTCTGGAAATGCCTTCACCTCAACTACTTCAATAATTTGATCTTAATCCCGTCCTTCCGAAATTTATAGCCATTGCTTCAGATTCTATTTATTCCGCATAAAATAACCATCGATCACACAACGCCTCAGTTTTGTCGATAAAATATGATTCTTCTGCCCACCGTCTAGAAGATTCTGCCATTTTCTTCAATCATCCTCCGTCCATTCGAATCATAAATCTCGTTAACTTTTAATATTTTTATAAATTGGGTAAATAATATTTTTATCTATTGATTCAATTCCTGATTTTATTAAACAATGTTTACCTTTGTCTTTCACGAAAAACTTTAAACTTTACCCCTGCCAACGGGTCTACTTGGTCCTCCGAACTAACAACACCGTGTCTAATTCCATTCTTCTTTTTAGGTCATTTTATGTTTATAATTACAAGAACATAAATAGTAATTTGACAACCAATTTGTAAAACTCATTTCATACAAAAATCTTCTGAAAGTTGATTAAGAAAATCTCATTCGAAATCTGATTTTTAAAGTTTTAAAAGTCAAATATTTGGTCGTCAATACTATATAAGTTACTTGTTACTTTCCTGATTTACCAATGAAATGTCTAATAAGAAGAATGCCCATATAAAGGTCTCTCTACTTCGGTACGCCTTCTATGCTTTTCCTTGGACTCTGTTCGCATTTCTTAGACGATGAAACTTCATTTACCGTTGTATATCATTTTATTCCTAATTCGAACCCAATGCTAACGCCTGCCATTATCTTTCATATTCTCGTCGTCGTCCTTAACTTGATGCTTACGACCACGCATGCGATTCGATGTTTTGTCTGTAGATAGGGTCGTACCTCTTTGCTAGACTTTGCTATACCCAATAGGCAGATACCATTCCTTGCACAGCGCCCGATATGTGATAAGAACCTTTTCGTAACGGTGGTGCCTTCGAAATGTGCAACGTTGATTCTTAATCGGATCAACTGGTTGCCTTCGACGTGGAACTCGTCCTAATACCTAATTCTAAGTTAGATCATACCAAAATTCACCTAGCATGCCTTTCACAAGTTCTCACAAGAATCAATCGCATTTTTCTCAAACCCGCATGAAAAATTGGCTAACATACCCAATCTCCGTTAATTTTTCGATCCTTTATTACTGTAGAATCTAAGAATTCAATATACCTATAGCGTTGTGACATTCGCCTTACACTTTCTCAGCAATCCTATCGTACCAACTCCAGATCGGATCTGCTAACCCTACTTCGCACTCAACTCAACTTAACCCGAGTATGCCTAGGGTTTGCTTCCTATCCTGTACGATCTATCATTCTTATCCTACTCTTACCTATTCTTATTTCAGTGACCAATAACCTGCAGCTCTGATACCAACTGTAACAACCCAAATCCGGGGTCAAGATTTGGTGTCACTAAACAATTATTACATAAAGTAAAGAAATAAATAAATAACCCCTTGAATCCGGATCGTTTACAGGTTATGGTATGAAACAAGAATCTAACCTTCTACAACTCACTTCAACTATAATACAAGTGTAAATACCTTTGAACTAATGCTCTTGCCACATTCTTCTAACACCTTCAACCTCTCGCAACGGAAATTTCTCTAACTGCTGTCTATCAAAGCTATTCACTTTAATCCTTATCTCTTTCTGGCAGAAATAAGAATTTACAAAGCAAGTGTGATCCAAAAATGCCCAGCAAGTATATAATTTGGGTTTCAAACATTAATAACAAAGAAAACTTCCGGACAAAATCTCTGAAATATTTTGAAGAGCGAAACACGAAATCATTTAAAGGATATACTTCATTATCTTAAAATCAATTTGATTTGCATTGCTATAAATCACATAGGAAATAATGACATTTTGTAAGAGCTTCAGAGATCGCGTGTTTTCAAAATAGCTTCTGGTAACACTTCATACTTGAGCAACGAATGCAATAACTATTCATAAAACGGCGTTCAAGAAATTCCTAACTATTCAGTATCTATCATTATCGACTAAGTTTCCATAGACTTAGCCTGCTAAACCAGCCTGATAAGGACGGGTTGAATAATTAAGAAGATCTCAGTTCATTCAAGATTCTAATTATCACTAAGCAATTAATGCTACAACAATAATTTGAACCTTAAATTTATTTATAAATACTGTAATTTTTCGAAACTAAGTGCTAAGAAAAAAATAACTTTAATCCATAATCACATTTTTCTTTCAAGAAGGAATGCCATTACTGGCGATCAATAACAAATTAGACTGGACACTAGTTCGCATCTATATTCTGCTGATCAGTCAGAATATAATGCAGATCTATATCTCAATATATAGATCTAATCGGGTCCTCAGGCACTACGGCCCATCTCGAGGCACCAGTCATCCCGGTCCTCAGGATTAAGTAAAACTCAATCCCCAAAATATCACTATCCAGCCCATAGAGTGTTTTGATGTCAAATCATTTTGAATTCAAAACATCCCAATTCAGGGTTCGCAAATAACCCGAAAGAATGGGTATTTTCTCACGAGAGCAATCGAATTATAGGAACAATAATGAAAGAAATGTGCATAATCAGAGTAATTGCAGCGAAATGTAAAACAGTTAACTATTCTGAACTTAGAATAGGAGCGAATAAATATTTGCAGTATTTAAAAGAAAAATCAGGAGTACTTGCAGTATTTAAAAGAAAGTTCGGGAATACTTGCAGTATTTAAAAGAAAAATCCAGAATACTCTCAGTATTTAAAAGAAAAATCCAGAATAGTTGCAGTATTTAAAAGAAAAATCCAGAATAGTTGCAGTATTTAAAAGAAAAATCCAGAATACTTGCCTCAATAAGCTTTAACCGTTATTACTGGTTGACTTTGGTTCGACTTTGATCGTTCGGCATTATCGTCCACCTACTATCCTATTCTCGATACGATCCCAACATTCAGACCCTTCGGTTGGAACTTCGTTGATCTCGACGTCTAATCACTAGATCGTTCCTAGTCTGATGTCACGTCTCGGGTCTTCCGTCTAAACCTACAGGGTTGAAATACCCTAATTCAGATAACCGCTTAAGCTTAACATCAAATCGCTATCCTATTCTACCCATACGATTTCATAAACGAATTCATATTTATATGTATTATCGAAATACACATAGTAATTATGGTTCACATCTTCGAAAATCGGTTCGGTATTTACTTTCAGAAAATACGCATATTTGTCGTTTTGAAAAACAGGTAATCGATAATTCATAAATTATTTTGTCTCAATCGCACTTAAGTTCATATAATATAATCATATATTATTATTCGACATCTCCGATAATTATAGGTTACGTTCCCGTATTTTCGGAATTTATTTCCCGAAAATCGGGCAGCGTCTCCTTTGTTTATCGGCCTACCCGTCGAAGACAAATCGACGTCAATCACAACATCACACATCAACCAATCCATAAATCCATTTATCAATCCCGTCCACCAATCCGAATTCACTTTATTAGTTATTATTATTCATTTTCGTTCCGAAATTTATTTCTATTACTTTTATTTATTTATAATTTAGGACTTAGAATTTATTCATCACGGTCCACCGTCGGCTCGCCGAAGCTCATCGCCGACGGCGATAAAATTCGCGGGTTTCCGTTTATTACGAACGTCCGACACGAATTCCATCGATTAATATAAATTCCTCCGCAAATAAATAATTAATTTCATGAATATTAATCAATTATTATTATTTGTTTTTCCTGCAAAAATTAATAAAAGAAATTAAATCCGAACAACTGAGTAAGGCAACGAGGACAACAACACACACGCTACGCATGCAGGTACACCCACAGGCCGCCTTGCCGGAAAACCCGGCGGCAACCGGACAAACCAAAAAGAAAAACAGCAGCATCTCACAGCCATACAACATACCGCATATATATACATACATATGTATGTATATACACGCACAAACAAGAAAAAGAAAATGAACCGAAGTAGTCACTGGAACTGACCGGAAAAATAACAAGACCGTGGCAATTAGAACCAAGGAAACAGGGAGGGAGGCAAACGGAAAAGGACGAGGAGAGTTGAGAGAGATTAGGAGAGAAAATAGAGCGTGAAAAAGATGCAAGAGGGAGACGAGATAGAGAGAAGAGATCGAAGGATGAGGAACAGAGAACAAGGGATTAGAAAGAGAGACTGCAAGTGGGGAAAGAAAAACGGGTTATACCCGATTACATCCGCCCCTTTTTAATTTTATTATTATTTGCCACATAACCCTCGCAACAACATTTTATCTGACCCACAATTTGGTTTTAATGAGCGATTCACGATTAATTAAAACTCGAATATTAATAAAATATTTTATAAAATATCACAAATAATTAAAAGTTAATTAAAATAGGATTTTCAAATTTTAAAATAATTTTTGAAACACAATTTATACCCGTTTTTAATGAATAAACGAAACAACGCACATGTGAAATTTATCCCAAAAATTATCAAAATAATTTTAAAAATCTCGGAATATTTCAAACTTAATAAACTAAAATTTTCATGATTTTTAAAGTATCCTGGAATTTAATACTGATTTTACAATTAAATAAAATCAGAAAATTATTTAAAATTAGATAATCGATAAAATATTAATTTCTAAATTTTATAAACGCCTAAAAATAATTAATAAAATTATAAAGCAACAAAATTGATTTTTGAAACAATTTTAGCATTTATAAGAATAAATATGCAATAAAATTACTTTAAGAATGAATTAAGTTCATACAGCTCGATAATTAATTACAAAATTAATCTTTGCATCCAACAAATCACAACAGTTAATACTACATCGACACATAGCTGACAGAACCATCACATATTTTATTTATTTAACATTTCGATAATTACATTTACAGATCGGTTCCGAAAATAGGTTACTTAGCCGCTAAGTAACTGAAAAGACGATACGATTTTGATACCAGATTTGAATAATTCTCAAAATAGAGCTTCCTATAAAATACTTTATACAAAAATAAGGTAATAATATCTCGCCTTTTGAGAATATGGATTCTTATCGATATATAAGATGATTTGTGTATCAAAAATTTCACACCGGGACTCATACAGGTCAAGCCGTACCCCGGATCGAAAAAGTCAAAACATGAAAAGTGTTCAGAATTATCAGATTAGGTTAGGAAGGAGTTTTCGGAAGATTTTCGGGTTGTAAAAACGCAAAAATGATTGAAGTGGGACAATTTCTGATTCTAAAAAGTAATTTTATAATTATATAAAAATAATCATTATTAATTATATAAATCCTTATAAAATCATATGATTATTCAAAAATTACCAGAAAAATACCAAAATTATCTAGATTTAATTCTGGATAATTGGAAATTAAAATATCTAAATTTTATCAGAAATAAACATTCAAATATTATTATCCATCATCAAATACTTCACCAAAATTCACACAAAATTCACATAATAATTATTTATTGATAAAAATAATTACATAATATTTCTCAGGCGTTACATTCTTCCCCCCTTAAAAGGATTCTGTCCTCAGAATCATGCTAAAGAACAGACACTGCTACATTTCGAGTATCTACTTAAAACTTCTCAGGACTCACTACTTTAATCACGTTTCAACGGTCTCCTACCGTCATCAGATTTATCATTGGTCATGCAACCCATAACTCAATCTTTTATTTCACATATTTGGAGCTAAATTACTCTTCATAGTCATACACACATAAATGCCTTATGGACTCGTTACACCTGTGACAACAAGACCAACTCATTCACAATCGTTCTATCTATCTCACTATTTCAAATGACCAACTTAATTTACACTAACCTTCTTTTCTTTCCGATTCTAATAGTTTCCTGTTCATGAAATTTCTATTTTCACTGACTGTTCTTCTCTACTTATCATGTCTCCTTCTGTTTGGTTAAATTGACCTATAATTGTTTCCAATCGTATTCAAGAATCTTTAATCGGTCTCTTGCATTTCCTATTCGTCTGCACCCGATGTCCTGAGTTAATGACGTCTGATGCTTCGAAATGTTCTACATCTATTCAAAAGCTAAAAAGAAAAATCTCGGCAATTGCATTTACTCACCACTTGGTAGCATACTTCTATTTCTTTTCAATCACTATCAAGTAGATTCATCAAGCGAGAATCTGAAAGGAAATATTAATTTGGAACAAAATGAATCATAACTTTATTTAAAACTCGGTCTCTTGGGTGCTAATACTCATTTGGTTATCCTATCAAATTAGATATCAATATAAACTTTGATGCTCACAACGTTTCATACTGAAGTCAACATCAATCATCTGTATTAATACCACCTTTTATATTCAACAACAAAGTAAGTATCAGCATAACCCAAAAGACGGATCAAAACCTATTCTTCAGTTCCTAACTTTTCCATTTCTTTTACCCATTTCTCAACAATCTTAATGGTATTCACTCTTTTGTTTCTATTTGAAACATCTATTCCTAAATGGACCTTTCATGTTTGATCTTTACCCACACACTGGAGCTCATAATCAATTATAACCCAAATTCATATCTTTGAAGCTGAGAATGCAGCTGTTATTTTCCAACTCTTCGCAAGCATATCTTCAGGCGTTCAACTTGGTCTTCCTTGGTACTTGAATTAGCGAGGATGTTATCAATAAATACAATACACTATCCTAATACTCCTGGTACATGGTGTTCACTTCATCTTCACACTTACAACTCCTGATAATCGACACGTAACTCCATACTTCTATTCTCTCTTTCCATGACCACTTTTGTGCACAGCGCAAACTACTCTTTATTTCATTATATTCTTTCATTCCACATTTCTGAAGTTTTCCTTCACTTATTATTTCATCCCTATTGAGTTAGACGATACAGGGCTTTTGACACCAGCTTGACTCTATGCAGTAACCGCCGAGAAATTCTTACCTCATTCCCTGAAGTACCCTTAGTAAATCATTCGTTCGAACCCCCGGGACTTTATTTTAATTTTAAAGAATTCTGACATGAGATTCATTGCAACGTTCTTCTCTAGTAGTTTGCCACCAATGCTATTGCGTAACTTTCCCTGTTTACACGCATTCTTGAAAAAAATTCCTATCTCCAACTATCGGCGTTTCGCCTCATTCTCCAACAGTTCTGGCACAACCGACGTTCCCAACTTGCATATTTTCTGGATTATTTTATAAAATTTCTTTATCATCCTTTTGATTCCACTTCTTGTCTTGATTAGTTCTTCATTCTCATTATTCATTATCTTTTTCATACATAACGAATTTCTTTTTCTTAATAATATTATTCTGTTTATTATTGGATAGGTCATTTCTAAATTCACACTGGAATGAAGGCTTTTATTTGTACTATTTAAATTCTTACTAACATAATTATCGAATTTCCTCGGTAGCTAGTTTCTTAGCCTTGCTTGACGTATCACAGATCACGTGTTTGACTTTTCTTCATTGACTATCATCTCTTTTCCTGAGTTCACATGCGGACTTCATCAATCTCCGTCTTTCATTGGATGCTTGAATTTGCGAGCTTTCCATTATTCTACAGCAACTTCTATTCAACCGTCGTTCAAAAGAAGTGTACATTCAAATATTTCATTAATTCGTCATTCGATATGGGTACACATCCAAGTTCTTCCTGGAACGCTATTGCAGATGATATAATCTCTTTGCTTTATCTCATATCTTCAGGTCTTGAAATATTCTTCTTACTAGCATGAACCAATAACTTTCTGTTCCTTTTTGTCTATTAAAAAGGCGTATTCCTCCAGATAAAATCTTGCACAAGCTTGTAGCAACATCACACTACTTTTACTAAATTTCCACTTCTTTGTTCTTAACTATAGGGTAATTTCTGAAAATTTGGGCAGCACTTCTCCTATACCATTGACTACCAGTTGGACTCACACCGACACCATCAATCAACCAAATACTCCCCAATCATGTCCACCCACTTTCATCAACCAAAATCATCAATTCCCACAATTCACCTTTGATCAGCATCTGACCGGCATAGCATATCTCTTCTTAATTGGGATTGGGTCTAAAACCCACAATGATTAATATAACCATACATTTCTCAATTCTTTTTAGAATATTACGAATTGTCCTTAATGAATTTAAGGTTTGATTTCATGATTCTATTAATTTATTTCTGACCATTCTTAATCGGTTTATCTTTTAATAACTGCGCATGGTCTTCATTATTACCGTCACAATCTGGTAGAAACTCAATCGTTAGATCATTATTTCTTGAAAAGTTTTACAATCGAGTCACCATTGCTTCATCTCCACTTATGGCTTCGCATCAAACTTTCGTCACTGACCCAGGTATGAGCATTGAATTCACAATCACTTATTTACGTAAGTTAGAGAACTTCATAATTTCTTGAAGAACACGTTCGAAGTTTGATTACATCTAAGATTTCTTCCATCTTGAATCTTCACGACCAGTATCTTTCAGTGACGAAGGGATGTTTCACGTCGTAATTGTATGTCTGAGTCATTGTTCAGAAATTCCTTGATCTTTGATCGTCGTCCCGATACTCGTTTGCTCCGTTTGAGCACACAACTTCACTTCCTTATTTCGTAATTAATGTACGATTCGCTAACCATTCATTTCGCGTCGAAATCCTCTGGTTTGAAGTGCATTACGTTAACGCAATCTACCATACTGATGAGATCCTCGTAACATGAACAACTGTCTGACTCGATATCTTCGCCATGTCCATATTTGTCGGTGCATCCATTTTTCCTCGCTCGCAGATGTCCACCATTTATCGATTTGCAGTCGTATCTATGTTCGTTGTATGGTTCCACGCATCACACTATTTCATTTCTTATGAAATCGTCAGAGATCAGACTTTGCGCAAAAGGAAAGTTTGTGAACATGATTTTGATTAAAAACGGAATAAGGAATAACAATGCAACAACCAATTGAAAGAATTTGTAAATCATAAAATTGAAGGAAGAAAAATGAGTGAAGAATGAGACAACCATATTCGTACTCAAGATGGCCAGTCTTTCATACTATATGGCATACATCACATGATTAGGTGGCGTCCCACCCGACTCTTCGTCATTTCGACAAAGCGTCATACCACAACATTGTTGTTTCAATCAGGAATCTAGAAATTGGAGAAGAGAAACAATTCAGAAGGAATATAAGAAATTTTCTTTCGTTTTCGCCTCATATAATTTATCAACAGAAGAAGCTCCCACTTCTTCAAAAATCAAGAAAATATATACTGTCGTATTAGAAGAAAGAATGTCAATGCCTATCACCTCCACGCTTCACTTACATATGCCTTCAGGCTCGTGCGGATACAGGTTCACGATTCAAGTCATATCATTGCTTCGAAATGCTGTCTGGAAATGCCTTCACCTCAACTACTTCAATAATTTGATCTTAATCCTGTCCGTCCGAAATTTATAGCCATTGCTTCAGATTCCATTTATTCCGCATAAAATAACCATCGATCACACAATGCCTCAGTTTTATCGATAAAATATGATTCTTCTGCCCACCGTCTAGAAGATTCTGCCATTTCCTTCAATCATCCTCCGTCCATTCGAATCACAAATCTCGTTAACTTTTAATAATTTTATAAATTGGGTAAATAATATTTTTATCTATTGATTAAATTCCTGATTTTATTAAACAATGTTTACCTTTGTCTTTCACGAAAAACTTTAAACTTTCCCCCCTGCCAACGGGTCTACTTGGTCCTCCGAACTAACAACACCGTGTCTAATTCCATTCTTCTTTTTAGGTCATTTTATGTTTATAATTACAAGAACATAAATAGTAATTTGACAACCAATTTGTAAAACTCATTTCATAGAAAAATCTTCTGAAAGTTGATTAAGAAAATCTCATTCGAAATCTCATTTTTAAAGTTTTAAAAGTCAAATATTTGGTCGTCAATACTATATAAGTTACTTGTTACTTTCCTGATTTACCAATGAAATGTCTAATAAGAAGAATGCCCATATAAGGGTCTCTCTACTTCGGTACGCCTTCTATGCTTTTCCTTGGACTCTGTTCGCATTTCTTAGACGATGAAACTTCATTTACCGTTGTATATCATTTTATTCCTAATTCTAACCCAATGCTAACGCCTGCCATTATCTTTAATATTCTCGTCGTCGTCCTTAACTTGATGCTTACGACCACGCATGCGATTCAATGTTCTGTCTGTAGATAGGGTCGTACCTCTTTGCTAGACTTTGCTATACCCAATAGGCAGATACCATTCCTTGCACAGCGCCCGATATGTGATAAGAACCTTTTCGTAACGGTGGTGCCTTCGAAATGTGCAACGTTGATTCTTAATCGGCTTCCATCAACTGGTTGCCTTCGACGTGGAACTCGTCCTAATACCTAATTCTAAGTTAGATCATACCAAAATTCACCTAGCATGCCTTTCACAAGTTCTCACAAGAATCAATCGCATTTTTCTCAAACCCGCATGAACAATTGGGTAACATACCCAATCTCCGTCGATCTTTCGATCCTTCATTACTGTAGAATCTAAGAATTCAATATACCTATAGCGTTGCGACATTCGCCTTACACTTTCTCAGCAATCCTATCGTACCAACTCTAGATCAGATATGCTAACCCTAATTCGCACTCAACTCAACTTAACTTGAGTATGCCTAGGGTTTTTTTCCTATCCTGTACAATCTATCATTCTTATCCTACTCTTACCTATTCTTATTTCAGTGACCAATAACCTGCAGCTCTGATACCAACTGTAACAACCCAAATCCGGGGTCAAGATTTGGTGTCACTAAACAATTATTACATAAAGTAAAGAAATAAATAAATAACCCCTTGAATCCGGATCGTTTACAGGTTATGGTATGAAACAAGAATCTAACCTTCTACAACTCACTTCAACTATAATACAAGTGTAAATACCTTTGAACTAATGCTCTTGCCACATTCTTCTAACACCTTCAACCTCTCGCAACAGAAATTTCTCTAACTTCTGCTGTCTATCAAAGCTATTCACTTTAATCCTTATCTCTTTCTGGCAGAAATAAGAATTTACAAAGCAAGTGTGATCCAAAAATGCCCAGCAAGTATATAATTTGGGTTTCAAACATTAATAACAAAGAAAACTTCCGGACAAAATCTCTGAAATATTTTGAAGAGCGAAACACGAAATCATTTAAAGGATATACTTCATTATCTTAAAATCAATTTGATTTGCATTCTTATAAATCACATAGGAAATAATGACATTTTGTAAGAGCTTCAGAGATCGCGTATTTTCAAAATAGCTTCTGGTAACACTTCATACTTGAGCAACGAATGCAATAACTATTCATAAAATGACGTTCAAGAAATTCCTAACTATTCAGTATCCATCATTATCGACTAAGTTTCCATAGACTTAGCCTGCTAAACCAGCCTGATAAGGACGGGTTGAATAATTAAGAAGATCTCAGTTCATTCAAGATTCTAATTATCACTAAGCAACTAATGCTACAACAACAATTTGAACCTCAAATTTATTTATAAATACTGTAATTTTCCGAAACTGAGTGCTAAGAAAAAAATAACTTTAATCCATAATCACATTTTTCTTTCAAGAAGGAATGCCATTACTGGCGATCAATAACAAATTAGACTGGACACTAGTTCGCATCTATATTCTGCTGATCAGTCAGAATATAATGCAGATCTATATCTCAATATATAGATCTAGTCGGGTCCCCAGGCACTACGGCCCATCTCGAGGCACCAGTCATCCCGGTCCTCAGGATTAAGTAAAACTCAATCCCCAAAATATCACTATCCAGCCCGTAGAGTGTTTTGATGTCAAATCATTTTGAATTCAAAACATCCCAATTCAGGGTTCACAAATAACCCGAAAGAATGGGTATTTTCTCACGAGAGCAATCGAATTATAGGAACAATAATGAAAGGAACGTGCATAATCATAGTAATTGCAGCGAAATGTAAAACAGTTAACTATTCTGAACTTAGAATATGAGGGAATAAATATTTGCAGTATTTAAAAGAAAAATCAGGAGTACTTGCAGTATTTAAAAGAAAGTTCGGGAATACTTGCAGTATTTAAAAGAAAAATCCAGAATACTTGCAATATTTAAAAGAAAATTCCATAATACTTGCAGTATTTAAAAGAAAAATCCAGAATACTTGCCTCAATAAGCTTTAACTGTTATTACTGGTTGACTTTGGTTTGACTTTGATCGTTCGGCTTTATCGTCCACCTACTATCCTATTCTCGATACGATCCTAACATTCAGACCCTTCGGTTGGAACTTCGTTGATCTCGACGTCTAATCACTAGATCGTTCCTAGTCCGATGTCACGTCTCGGGTCTTCCGTCTAAACCTACAGGGTTGAAATACCCTAATTCAGATAACCGCTTAAGCTTAACATCAAATCGCTATCCTATTCTACCCATACGATTTCATAAACGAATTCATATTTACATGTATTATCGAAATACACATAGCAATTATGGTTCACATCTTCGAAAATCGGTTCGGTATTTAATTTCGGAAAATACGCATATTTGTCCTTTTGAAAAACAGGTAATCGATAATTGATAAATTATTTTGTCTCAAATGCACTTAAGTTCATAAATATAATCATATATGATTATTCGACATCTCCGATAATTATAGGTTACGTTCCTGTACTTCGGAATTTATTTCCCGAAAATCGGGCAGCGTCTCCTTTGTTTATCGGCCTACCCGTCGAAGTCAAATAGACGTCAATCACAACATCAGACATCAACCAATCCATAAATCCATTTATCAATCCCGTCCACCAATCCGAATTCACTTTATTAGTTATTATTATTCATTTTCGTTCCGAAATTTATTTCAAAATTACTTTTATTTATTTATAATTTAGGACTCAGAATTTATTCATCACGGTCCACCGTCGGCTTGCCGAAGCTCATCGCCGATCGCCGACGGCGATAAAATTCGCGGGTTTCCATTTATTACGGACGTCCGACACGAATTCCATCGATTAATATAATTTCCTCCGCATCGAAAATAAACAATTAATTTCATGAATATTAATCAATTATTATTATTTGTTTTTCCTGCAAAAATTAATAAAAAAAATTAAATCCGAACAACTGAGTAAGGCAACGAGGACAACAACACACACGCTACGCATACAGGTACACCCACAGGCCGCCTTGCGGGAAAACCCGGAGGCAACCGGATGAACAGAAAGAAAAACAGCAGCATCTCACAGCCATACAACATACCGCATATATATACATACATATGTATGTATATACACGCACAAACAAGAAAAAGAAAATGAACCGAAGTAGTCACTGGAACTGACCGGAAAAATAACAAGACCGTGGCTATTAGAACCAAGGAAACAGGGAGGGATGCAAACGGAAAAGGACGAGGAGAGTTGAGAGAGATTAGGAGAGAAAACAGAGCGTGAAAAAGATGAGAGAGGGAGACAAGATAGAGAGAAGAGATCGAAGGATGAGGAACAGAGAACAAGGGATTAGAAAGAGAGACTGCAAGTGGGGAAAGAAAAACGGGTTATATCCGATTACATCCGCCCCTTTTTAATTTTATTATTATTTGCTACATAACCCTCGCAACAACATTTTATCTGACCCACAATTTGGTTTTAATGAGCGATTCACGATTAATTAAAACTCGAATATTAATAAAATATTTTATAAAATATCACAAATAATTAAAAGTTAATTAAAATAGGATTTTAAAATTTTAAAATAATTTTTGAAACACAATTTATACCCGTTTTTAGTGAATAAACGAAACAACGCACAGGTGAAATTTATCCCAAAACTTATCAAAATAATTTTAAAAATCTCGGAATATTTCAAACTTAATAAACTAAAATTTTCATGATTTTTAAAGTATCCTGGAATTAAATACTGATTTTACAATTAAATGAAATCAGAAAATTATTTAAAATTAAATAATCGATAAAATATTAATTGCTTAATTTTATAAACTCCTAAAAATAATTAATAAAATTTTAAAGCAACAAAATTGATTTTTGAAACAATTTTAGCATTTATAAGAATAAATATGCAATACAATTACTTTAAGAATGAATTAAGTTCATACAGCTCGATAATTAATTACAAAATTAATCTTTGCATCCAACAAATCACAACAGTTAATACTACATCGACACTTAGCTGACAGAACCAACACCTATTTTATTTATTTAACATTTCGATAATTACATTTACAGATCGGTTCCGAAAATAGGTTACTTAGCCGCTAAGTAACTGAAAAGACGATACGATTTTGATACTAAATTTGGATAATTCTCAAAACAGAGCTTCCTATAAAATACTTTATACAAAAATAAGGTAATAATGTCTCGCCTTTTGAGAATATGGATTCTTATCGATATATAAGATGATTTGTGTATCAAAAATTTCACACCGGGACTCATACAGGTCAAGCCGTACCCCGGATCGAAAAAGTCAAAACATGAAAAGTGTTCAGAATTATCAGATTAGATTAGTAAGGAGTTTTCAGAAGAGTTTCGGGTTGTAAAAACGCAAAAATGATTGAAGTGGGACAATTTCTGATTCTAAAAAGTAATTTTATAATTATGTAAAAAAAATCATTGTTAATTCTATAAATCCTTATAAAATCATATGATTATTCAAAAATTACCAGAAAAATACCAAAATTATCTAGATTTAATTTTGGATAATTGGAAATTAAGATATCTAAATTTTATCAGAAATAAACATTCAAATATTATTATCCATCGTCAAATACTTCACCAAAATTCACACAAAACTCACATAATAATTATTTATTGATAAAAATAATTACATAATATTTCCCAGGCGTTACATTGCGTGAGCCCGTAGGGTTTACCCAGTGCGCACTCGATGGGTAGCAGTAGCGACGATAAAAAAATAAAAAAATAAAATTATAATATATTAAAAGCGGTTTACCTGGGTTCACGTGGTTTGCAGGCTATTACGTGAGCCCGTAGGGTTTACCCAATGCGCATTCGATGGGTAGCAGCTGCGGGTTACCTATGATAAAATAATAAAAATAAATAAAATTCTAATATATAATAAAAACAATAGACTTAATATATGTCTGCATATCAATCCGAAAAACTACATGATATTAGGTACTCTAAGTTACTAAATATAAGAGTAATCTTGGTAAAAAAATATAAAGACTTATTTGACGGGATTATATACAATATAAAAAAATCTAAATATTTAAAGCCAACATCGTTGATCAAATTTTATTGAACCACTTAATTAAGTTGTACTCCTTTTTTGGCGTTTGTATACGAGTCTTCTGGCTATCATATAACCAAGCAGGTTCCTATATAAATTATATTAGTATTATAAGTACTTATTTTTTGGTTCTTATACGAAACTACATTAATGTTCTCTAGTGGATACATCCAAATCCACCAAAAAGTTTTAAAGACTTGTGTTTTTATTACTTGTGTTTTGATTTATACAATTCTCTTATTCCGCACTTTGCAAATCAAACACTTATATATTATTGAGTTAGAACAATGTTAATTTATTTCAAAAAGAACCCAGAATTACATTCAACCCCCCTTCTGTAATTCTTGTTGTATTGTTAGGGAATAACAATTGGTATCAGAGCAAACTCTTGAAGTACAAAGAGTTTAAAGATCACAACAAACAGCAAGATGAACAAGAAGGATGTTGGAGTTAAGATTCCATTTCCGGACAAAGACAATTATCACCACTGGAAGGTGAAGATGCACCTACATCTTCTTTCTCAAGATGAGGCCTATGTGGATTGTATAGAGAGAGGTCCTCATGTACCAATGAGAGCTGCAACAAGGAATGAACCATCTATTCCCAAGCCTAGGCATGAATGGTCATATCCTGATATTGAGCAAGTCAGGAAAGACAAGAAGGCCATGAATATATTGTTCAATGGAGTTGATGGTGATATGTTTGATAACATCATTAACTGCAAAACAACCAAGGAGGTTTGGGACACAATTCAGATTATTTGTGATGGTACTGAGCAAGTAAAGGAGAATAAGATGCAGTTGCTAATTCAGCAATATGAGCACTTTCATTGTGAAGATAGTGAGTCTCTCACTGACATTTTTAGTAGATTTCAAAAACTACTAAATGCTCTGAAGTTGCATGGAAGAGTCTATCAGAAAAAGACTCCAATCTCAAGTTCCTTAGATCTCTTCCAAAGGAATGGAAACCAATGACAGTCTCATTGAAAAACTCTCAAGATTACAAGGAGTTTACTTTGGAGAGACGATATGGCATTCTGAAAACTTATGAGATTGAGATAGAGCAAGATGAGAGGATGGAGAAAGGAAGGAAGAAAGGAGGGTCCATAGAACTGGTTGCTGAGTTAGAGAAAGAGAAAGAGATGAAGGTAGAAGCTGCTGGGTCTACGTCAAAGGCCTGTGAGAACAAGGGTAAGGGGATGGTAGCTGAAAATGAAGACAATTTGAGCCAATATGACATGGATGATATTGAAGAGCATTTAGCTTTTCTTTCCAGAAGATTTTCCAAGCTCAAGTTTAAAAAGAACTTTGGAGCAGCTGAGCCAAATAGAAACATGGTGGATAAATCTAAATTCAAATATTTCAAAGGTGGCTTGGCAGGGCACTTTGCCAGTGAGTGTAGAAAGTCAGATTCCAGTAAAAGAAGTTTGAGCATGTTGATTATAAACAGAAGTATTTTGAGTTGCTCAAGCAAAAGGAAACGGCTTTCATTACACAGAAAAATGATTGGGCAGCTGATGCTTTAGATGAAGATGAGGATGTCAGCTATGTCAATCTAGCCCTAATGGCCAAGTCTGATAAAACAGAAACAAGTTCTTCAAGTAATCAGGTAATCACCACTAACCTAGCATATTTATCTAAAGCTGAATGTAATGATGCCATAAATAACATGTCCACAAAATTATATCATTTGCGTGTTACACTTAAGTCTCTCACCAAAGAAAATCCTAAAATCAAAGAAAATAATTTGTTTTTAAGTGAGAGGAATAATGTGATAGAATCTCAGTTTATTGAATTTGAGAAATTGAGAATTGAGTGTAAGATTGCTAAGGATGAATTAACTGAGTCCTTGAAGAAAGAAGAGATTTTGAAAAAGCAACTTGAATGAGAACGAGATGTGATTAAGGCATGGAAATCATCCAGAGATGTTCATGCTCAAATCACTAAAGTTCAAGGTATTGAGTTCTTTTGTGATGCAGCCTGAAAAAAGAGTAAGGAGAAGCTGAAATCCAATTTGGTTAAAGGATTGCTAACATATGTGGACTCGACGGATGATGAGAGTCATCCGTCGGATAATCAAAAGGATTATTCGTCGAGTGACATAAATCCTCATCCGTCGGCTGTGAGCAAACCTATGAGCAAAGCCAAACTTGCCAAGTTAAATGAGAAATATGGATCAGTTTCCAAAAACTTTATTTCAGGAGAATCAAGTCAAGTGAAGAAGGAGAAGAAAGTGAATGTTGGTCATCTGTTCATCAAGCAATTGAATGACAGATTAGAAAAGAGAGAGGTTAAAACAGAAATTAAAAAGAAAAACAATAGAAATGGGAAAGTAGGGATTAACAAACATAACAACCACACACCTGATAAATATGCTCTAAGAAAAATATGTGTTAAGTGTGGTAGTGTTAATTATTTGTCTGTTAACTGCAAACTTGCCATGCCTGCTCCTATATCTGTACCCTCTCCTTTTTCCACCATGAATGCCATGCCTTCTATGCCTGTGAATGCTATGTCTGCTCAAAATATGAATGCACAATTTTCTAATATGCCATTTACACCTAATCCTTATTATGCTGCATTTAGCATGCCACAAATGCCATTTAGCATGCCTTACTGGAATAACATATTTGTAAACAACATGCCTTTTCCTGTTAATCAAAATGTGCATGATAATTCTATTTTAATGACTGGTTTCAAAGGTCCAACTCAAATGACTAAGGATGAATCAGAAATTCCCAAGTCAAATGAGATCAAACCTAAGAAACCAAAGAAGAAAGCTAACAAGGCAGGACCCAAGGAAACTTGGGTACCAAAATCAACTTGATTTGGTTTTGATTTGTGCAGGAAAACAGAAAGAATCTTCGGTATCTGGATAGTGGTTGTTCAAGGCACATGACTGGAGATTCTACCCTGCTCACAGAGTTCAAGGAGAGAGCTGGCCCAAGTATACCTTTGGAGATGATAACAAGGGTTATACTGTGGGATATGGCTTGATTTCAAAAGACAATGTCATCATTGAGAAGGTTACCCTAGTGGATGGTCTCAAGCATAATTTGTTGAGTATCAGTCAACTTTGTGATAAGGGCAATTCAGTAACCTTCATCTTAGAAGCCTGTGTTGTGAAAAATAAAAGAAGCAACAAAGTGGTTCTCACTGGTGTGAGAAGAGGAAATGTGTATCTAGCTAACTTTAACTCATCTAATGCAGAATCTGTCACTTGTCTTCTCAGTAAAGCAGGTCAAGATGAAAGTTGGCTATGGCACAAGAAGCTATCCCATCTAAACTTCAAGACCATGAATGAACTTGTCAAGAAAGAACTGGTTAGAGGAATTTCTCAAGTGGAGTTTTCTAAAGATGGACTGTGTGATGCCTGTCAAAAGGGAAAGCAGATTAAAGCATCATTCAGAAAGAAGCTTGATTCAATAATTGAAGAACCTTTGCAATTGCTTCACATGGATTTGTTTGGACCAATCAATGTGTATTCCATCTCAAGGAAATGATTTTGCCTAGTAATTGTAGATGATTTCTCAAAGTTCACTTGAACATATTTCCTAAAGTCTAAAGATGAGGCTAGTGAAATCATCATCAATCACATAAGGCAAGTCAACAATCATCCTGATTTTAAAGTAAGAAGAATCGGGAGTGACAATGGAACTGAGTTCAAAAATTCTGTGATAAGATCATTTTGTGAAGAGAATGGGATAATGCATGAGTTTTCTGCAGCAGGAACTCCTCAACAAAATGAAGTAGCGGAAAGAAAGAACAGATCTCTTATTGAAGCTGCAAGGACAATGCTTGAAGAATCAAAGTTACCAACATATTTCTGGGCTGAAGCTGTGAATACTGCCTGCTACACTCAGAACATTTCTTTGATTAATCAAGCAAAGTGTATGACACCCTACCAATTGTTCAAGAATAAGAAACCAACTCTAAATTTTCTTCATGTCTTTGGCTGCAAATGTTATATCTTAAGAAATCAAACTGATCAATATGGGAAGTTTGATGCTAAAGCAGATGAAGGAATTTTTGTTGGATATGCTGTGGGAAAAGCATATAGAGTCTACAATCTGAGAACCAATATTGTTATGGAATTAATATATGTTGTGTTTGATTATAAAAAGATTGAAGGACTGCAACATAAAGATTCTCATGAAAGCCTTAAGTTTGATAACATGGAGATGGTTAGTGATGACAGTGATGATAAAAGTGATCAAGACACAGTGAATAAAAAATAATGCAGAAAAATCTACTACAAATGAAGCACAAAATTCAACATCTGTCGAGTTGTAAAATGCTTCTTCCGTCGGGAGACAATCTGCTTTATCCGTCAGGAGACAATTAACCTCATCCGTCGGAACATAAAGTACACCATTCGTCGGGTCATCAAAAGAAGCTGAAATTCAGAATAGATCACTTAAAGAAAATTCTCCTTTCTCAAATCAAAGATTCACAAAGAAGCTAATCTACCTCAACAAAGAAAATGGACAAAAGATCACCCCTTTGAGCTCATCATTGGTGATGTGTCTTCTAGAGTTCAAACAAGGATAGCAACTCAAGAAGAATGTCTATATAGCAGCTTTTTATCTAAGGAAGAACCAAAGAAGGTATACGAACCTTTGTTGGATCCTGATTGGATTTTAGCTATGCAGGAGGAGCTAAACCAATTTGAAAGGAATAAAGTATGGAAGCTGGTACCCAAACCTAAAGGAAATAATCCAATTGACACCAAGTGGGTATTCAAAAACATGATGGATGAAAATGACATATTGGTCAGGAAGAAAGCTAGATTGGTTGCTAAGGGCTATTGTCAACAAGAAGGAATAGATTTTGATGAAACTTTTGCTCCTGTTGCAAGAATCGAAGCTATCAGAATTTTCTTTGCCTATGCATCCCATGCCAATTTCAAGGTCTATCAAATGGATGTCAAAAGTGCTTTTCTAAATGGAGATTCAGAGGAGGAAGTCTATGTCAGTCAACCTCCTGGTTTTGAAAATCCAAATTTCCCAAATCATGTCTACTATCTTTTGAAAGCACTTTATGGACTGAAGCAAGCACCTAGAGCCTGGTATGACACTATATCAAAGTTTCTTTTGGAAAATTACTTCACAAGAGGTACTGTTGATAAAACTTTATTCTTTAGAAATATTAATAGCTCTAGTATACTTGTTCAAATTTATGTAGATGATATTATATTTGGTTCTACAGATGAAAAACTTTGTAATTTGTCAAATTGATGCAAAGTAAGTATAAAATGAGCATGATGGGAGAACTAACTTACTTTCTTAGTTTACAAGTTAAGCAAGTTAGTGATGGAATATTCATTAGTCAAACTAAATACATTCATGATCTTTTAAAGAAGTTTGATCTAATGGATTGCACATCGGTAAAAACTCCCATGGCCACAGCAACTAAGCTTAAATTAAACACTACTGAAAAGTCTGTGGATATTTCAAGCTATAGGGACATGGTTGGCTCACTTCTGTACTTAACAGCTAGTAGGCCAGATATAATGTTTGCTACTTGTCTTTGTGCTAGATTTCAGGCTGATCCTAGAGAATCTCATTTAGTAGCTATTAAGAGAATTTTCAGATATCTTAAGGGAACACCAAAACTTGGCATTTAGTACCTTAAAGATTCTGGTTTTGATCTAACTAGTTATTCAGATGCAGATTATGCAGGTTATAAAATAGACAGAAAAAGTACAACAAGAACCTGTCAATTTCTTGGGAATAAGCTTGTGTCCTGGTCCAGTAAAAAGCAAAATTCAGTTTCTACTTCTACAACTGAAGCTGAATATATTGCTGCTAGTAGTTGTTGTGCACAGATTTTGTGGATGAAAAAGTAACTGTTGGACTATGGTCTACAAGTGGATAGAATTCCTATTTTCTGTTATAACACAAGTACAATTGCCATCACTGAAAATCCAGTAGAACATTGAAGAACAAAGCGCATAGATATCAAGTACCACTTCATAAGGGAACATGTAATGAATGGTACTGTGGAACTACATTTTGTTCCAAGTGAAAAGCAGCTTGTAGACATATTTACCAAGCCACTTGATGAATCCACCTTTTCAAGGTTGGTAAGTGAGTTAGGTATGCTTAACGTATTATAGTAATTTGTTCCAACCCAAGACATAAACAAAGACAAGGATAATCAGACTTGTTAAAACACTTTTTCTTGAATCATTTCAGATATTTTTGCAAGTTGCAATGTAGCTAGAAATTTAATTGATTTTTCTGTTCTGGATGAAATTTTGGCTAAGTCAAAATTTACATCCCGATGGATGATCATTATCCATCGAGCTTGATCATCCGTCGGAATACAATTTGTAAATAAAAATCAATTATTTTTTTGGATTTTTTTAACTTGACGGATAATTGTTTTATCTTCATCCGTCGAATTGTCTCAATCTTAGCCGTTAAAATGCTGAACTTTATCCATCGAGTATACTTACAACTTGTAAGAATGACACGACGGATAAGTGACATAATTTTTACAGTTTATTTATTTTTAAACGGCTATTTTGGGCAATTTTTATTTTGTCCTTTATTTCACTTTAATATTTTTGTCAGTTTATCTCTAAGATAGTATAAAAGCTAATTTCTTTTTCTTTTTTTTATCATTCTCAAGATTAAATTGCTCTAATTTCTTTCTTCTCAAAAGCAAACCCTCTCTCTGTAAACTTTCAAATCTTTAGCAATGGCACCTGTAGTGAAAATCATATCCCAAACCGGTTACATCAATGAGAAAAACAACTTCTTAGCTTTAGTAAACAAGGAGATTCAACAGTCTGGTGACTATCACAAAATGATGGATTTTGTGAAGAACTGCAAACTCAACTATGCCATGCTGGAATCACCCACTATTTACTATGAGGTTGTATAAGAGATATGGACAACTGCAGTGTACAACTCAACAAACAAGACCATCTCTTTCACTCTGAAAGGTAAGCAATTCTGCATAAATAGTGATATTGTTAAAGCATGCTTTAAAATCCCTGATAATAATGTTACTACTCCACACACATACACTGATATTGTTAACATGCTTAACTCTATGGGTTATGCACTCACTACCTCTAAATTATGTGAAATTAGAAGGTTGGGTCTTAGGAAAGAATGGAGTTATCTGTGTGATGTAGTAACTAAAGTGTTTTCTGGCACGGTTAGCAATTTTGATTCTATCAATATTTCCATGCTTAACATGCTTTACATTCTAGTTACTGATAAGTACTTTAATTTTAGTGACTTGATTTTGTTTGAGTTAGGCTTTAAATTAGGAGAACTTAATAAGAGAGGTAGAAGTGTCTATTATGCTAGATTCTTTATGATGCTTTCTAACCATCTTTTTGAGAATATTGTGATTGAGAACCCAACCAATAAGCTGAATTGTTGGGTTCAAGAAAGAAGAATAATTGCAGATCTTAATAGAGCAAATCATCACAGGGAGGTACCCTTATACTATTTTCCAGTAATGGAGGGACCTCAGGTAAGTGATGTAATGTCTACTGTCTCTACTCTTTCAACCTCACACACTTCTTTGCCTTCTAGTGTAGCTATGTCATCTGTGCCAATGACCAAACAGATGTCTACCCAAGCTGCCAAAATAAAAGTTCCAAAATCCAAAGCTAAGAAAGCCCCCTCTGATTTCTTTCAAAAGAAATTAGTTGTAAAATCTACTAAACCTAAAGAGGGGAGTGTGAAGGAGGGTAAGAAAGGTGAGGGATAGGGTGAAAATCAAAGAAGCCCTAAGAATAAGGTTGGAGAGGTGAGTGTTTCCCAGCCTAGCCACACTGCAGTTTCTCAACAAACTGTAGTGCTTAAAAAGGATCTAACCTTATTACTAGTTGCATCCTCCCAAAAGGATGTGACTATTGACCAAAGCTCTCAGCCAAGAGCACTGGCAAAGAGTTTAAGGGACACAATCTCACCCTAAACTTATATCAGAAAGAAGAAATCAAAAACCCTTGGGGATGCACAGGGCACACACTTAGTGCAAACTGGTGCTAAAGACCCAGTCACTACACCTTCTCAAAGTCAGGCTGATGTGGCTCCAATAAATGTGGAGTCACAGCCAAGATATCTCATAATTGAAATACCCGATACACCAAATTCTCCCACACACTCACTGGATGTTGACATGATCAATACATCACTTCCAAATTCTCCATCTTTAACTCTCTTGGAGAATCCAAAAATCCAAGTAAGTGAGCATCATCTTTTAGATGATTTGTTGGCTCATTTACCATTTCTTTCTGAGACTGTTGAGACATTTGTGCCAAAATTTTCATCAATCTGTATAGAGTCTACAATAGTCTCTACTCCAAACTCTTTCATTTCTACTATCCCGATGGATATTCATCATCCGTAGAGTAGTGATTGTATCCCGACGGATAAGCCTAACAGCAGTCATCCGTCGGATAGCCATACTACTAACCCGATGGATATTCATCATCTGTCGGGTGTCTCTGCACAACTTCAAATTTATTCAATTCTTACAAGTGCAGAAGACTTAGTAATAGTGCAATCACTCTTAGGACTGAGGGAAGGGAGTAATTTGAGTGAGAGTCTGGGTTGCTCCCAGGAAAAAGGAGAGAAAAAGAGTGAACAAATGCAGTCCATTTCTTCAGGACTGGCAAAAGTGAGTGAGAGGAGTCCCACCTTAGATGGTGAAGGTGAGGGTGTGAGGGTGGGAAGCCAAGGGGAGCCCCTGATGCAAAAATAGAGAGATCGTGAGAGAAAAGTAGGTACAGGAGTGATAAGGATGGAAATCATTGCAAGTGAGTCAATGAGTGTCAATGAAGCAGAGTGGAAAAGACTATTTCAGCAAGACTATCAAGCTGATATAGACCTTATTTCCCTAGATGTTGAGACATTTACTCACCCTGCTACAGCTTACCAAACTTTAGCTATACAGGGAAATGAGGAGGCTGAAAGGATGCTACAATTGGTGCACACTACACAATCTCTACAAAGAGCAAAAGATGCAATCACTGTTATGCCTTCCAACACTGGCAGTGATTTTGAATTGGCGGAAGATTCATTTGGAGATGCTGGTGGGGATGATGAAGAAGACAACATGAGCATAGGGGGAGATGCAGACACTCCAGCCTAGATGCTAACAAAAGATTGTTCCTATTCATCTTCAATCAATACTATTCAAGCTGATCCATGACACCCAAGCAGCAATTCAATCATCTAATAATGCCAGCACAAAGAAGCTCCTTACAGCTCACCATGAAGCACTTCAGCTACACAAAATTCAAGCTCTTAATCACAGTCAGAGTGTAGATGAAATCAAACAAGAAATTTCTGAAGGAAAATAGGATTTCATAGCAAGGTTGGATGCTAGAATGCCTGGAACTACCATGACTGAAATAGCTCATAAGCAAAGGAAGGAAAATGATCTTAATAGAAAAGTTGAGGCCGTGGACTCAAGATTATCTGATGTAGAGAAGTTAATGGACAAGATACTTACAAATCAAGAAATTCAAACTGCTCTACTCCAACAGTTGGTGGCTGCTAAACTCCCCTCCACTCAATAACTTGATGCTAACAAAAAGGGGGAGAAAAGCTCAAGTAAGGGGGAGAAAGGCGCAAGTGTGGGGGAGCTATAGATAAACATACAAGGTAACAAAGTGATTGTGCCAACAATTGCTTTCACAAAGCCACCAGCCCTGGACAACATTGATATCATAAATTTGGCAGCAGTAAAACTGAACATAGATGACAAACTGCTAAAGATTGATATAGCAGCAGCTGAGAAGGAATTGAAAAAAAATGGAGAAAGATAGATGCAGAGATTCAACAAAAGTTTGGGTCAATTCAGAAACCAGATAAAGTCTTTAGTCATCACTCTCAAGTCATGAAAATCTTTGTGAATGACAAAAGTATGAACTATCTGGAAAAGGGTCAAACTTCCTGCATCAAATCTCCAAAAGCAGATTTAATCATGAAGCCTAAAAGAAACTATCCAAAGTTTTCAGACAAGAATCCTATGGATACTGTGTATGAGACACCTAGGCCAGATGAGAATAAGCTGTTGGCAAGGTCAATTGCATTTTACAAGGATCCAGCAGATTCAGCACTTAAAAAGAGAATTGCAAAGATCTACATAAATGGTAAAGAAATATGTGTGGTGGCTGGACACCCTCAGTTTGTAGAAGCCAAAAGGGAAGAGAAAGAGAGGATCAGGCAAGAAAAGAAGCAAGTTGCCTTAGATGCTAAGAAGCTCAAACAAAAGAAGGAGCAAGCTGTTATCTTAGCCAAACTTCAAGCTGTGAAGACTACAACTGAGATCTCTGCACAACCATATGTGATTCCTGAACCTCAAAATCAGAAAGTGTAAGATGAACCTCAACAGACAAAGAAACCAAGGTACAAGCAAAGAATCAAGAGAAAATTGGACTTCAGTGATGAGGAAAAGGAAGACTCTATTCCCAAGAAGCCTACAACTATAACTCAAACATCAAAACCCTCTGTGGTATTTGAAGAATTCAAAGTGGTGGATCCAACAAGGAATATTCATGGTGAGCCAATTATTCCTAAGGATGAGCCAGTAGACTGGGATAGTTTTCCAATTCTTGAGCTAAATTTACCTATTTTCAAGCCAAAGAAGACAAAGACAAGAGCAAGCAAGAAAGTGAAGCTTGTGATTCTCAAATCCAAGACCTCAATCAATGCTAAATCTACAGTCAACAAGGGAGACATGTTGTACATCTGTGACATCAAGGAGTTTTCTGACATAAACCTTTACCTAGATGAATTGGAAGAAGTTAGAGGAATTGATGCTCATAGACATCTTCCTGAAAGGCTGGTATTTAAATACAAGGGAGGAAGAGAGATCATATGGCCACTTCACAGGATTTTCCTAAAAAGCCAATCTGTGCTAATAAAGGTCTACTCTTCATTCAAAAAGAATTTTGGTTACAATGTGACTGCAAGAAGACTATTTCTAAAGAAGATTGAGGAGCTGAGGAGTATTAAAGCCAAAGATGCACTTCCAAAAACCCTATCTATTCCCTTTACAGGAAAGAGAATGCATCTGATGCCCTATTGGCTGATGGAATTCAGGGATGAAAAAGGAGTTAGAAGATTCTTCAGGTTGAAGGACCAATTGAGTATCTCTAGCAATGAGACTCTTTTGGAAATGCAGGAAATGCTAAATCTCTCAGAAGCCGATGAACTTGAATTCCACAGACAACTCCAAAATCAAATTGAAGAAAACAACAGAAGGCTTGGAAAGAAATCCAGACAATCAAGGAAATAGATATATCTGCTCAGACTAGAGGAGCACCATGATAATTATTATGAGCAATTTCTTTGTGTACTTTGCACTGTTCAATTTTCAGTAATTTTGTAGCACTTATCGGTTTTATCTACTATTTTTCTATCTGTATCTTTAGGATGTTTTTTTATCATCAAGTTTCTCTTAATTTATGGCTACAATTCCAGTAGACATAATTTGGGGGAGATTGTTAGATATATGTTGTGATCTTGATGATAAATTAAACAAAACACCTTAGTAGATTTAACTTAGTGAAATTTGTAGCACTCGACGGATGATCAATTATAGTCCCGACGGATGATTCAATATAGTCCCGACGGATGACTAATTGATATCCATCGGGTGAGTAGCTTATGTAACAATAAGTAATGTAGCACATTTCTGCAAACAACTTTGTGTAGATTCTGCAGTAGCATATGAGTCATGTTGACTACTAGTAGATATGCAGAATAGGTTAATTAATTGTAAATATTAGATGTCTTGTAATTCTGCATAAATGAAATGGATTCAAGTGTCAAATAGCTACCCGACGGATGATCAACAAAGCTACCCGACGGATGATCAACAAGACTACCCGACGGATAACAAGCATGTACCGACGGATGATCAATTCAAATATCTGTTGACAGTGACAACACAATCACATGTGTTGGGTGTTTACAAAAGGAATGTGGCATCCTGTTTAGCAGGGTTTTGAGAACAAAGAAGCATTATAATTTCCATGCTATTATGAAGATATTCAAAGATGTTGGAATAGAGTAGTGAAACAGCATGGAGTTAGACTTGATATGTTTCGTTTTATTATCATGTCTTATTACCATGTAAACTTGCTGATTATTAGTCCCTTAACAATGTAGCAAGAATTGCAGAAGGGGGGTTGAATGGAATTCTTGAACCTTTTTCTTGAAATAAAAATGTTCAACTCGATTATTGATATATTTGTTTTGATTAGCACAATGCGGAATATAAACTTAAATGAATCAAAACACAAGTAATTAAAAACAAGAGTCTTTAAAAACTTTCTGGTGGATTTAAACAATTCCACCAGAGATATATATAATATATCGAGAGGACTCTGTGTGCAGAAATGCTCATAGCTGCTTACAAAATAGAACTACTGAGAATACAGGAAATGCTAAAGATTATGCTTACAAAGATTTCTCTGTTTTTGAGTTTCTCTCAGTTATCTCAGTTGTTTTTCTATTTTCTACTCTCTTGGTTTATATAATACCAAGATTACAAAGTCAAAAAGACTGAACAAATATAAAATCTAACAGTCTTAATCTTTGCTGCTTTTCGTCCTCTATTACCCAGTTAATGGGCTTCCACAATGTGTTTGTATACAACTCGACGGCTGTGTGTCAGCTTTCACTGTTCAACTGATGTTTGAATTCTTGATATGATCATTCGTCGACTTTCAGATCATCCGTCGATGACTTAATTGATCATCCGTCGACTGCTATGTTAAACATCCGTTGATAGTCATTTGATCATCCGTCGGTAGCTATTTTGACACTTGACGACATTTCACTTATACAGAATTACAAGACATTACTTATGTACAATTAATCAACCTATTCTGCATATCTAGTTAAAGTCAACATGACTTATATGCTACTACAGATTCTATACAAAGGTGTATACATCACTGTGCTACAAACTTATTATTACATAAGCTACTCACTCGATGGATAATAAGTTAATCATCCGCCGGGACTATAATGAGTTATCCGTCAGGACTATAATTCTTATCCGTCGAGTGCTACATTATTTCACTAAGTAAAATCTACTTAGATGTTTTGTTTAAGTGATCATCAGGTACACAACATATTCACAACAATCTCCCCCAATTTATGTCTACTGGAATTGTAGCCATAAATTCAGAGATACTTGATGATAACAAAACATCCTAAACATATATCTTTAAAGATAAGTAGATAAAACTGAAAGTGCTTCAATTAAACAAAATGTACAAGGTTTGGCTCACAGTCAGTTCAAGATGCTCCTCTAGCCTGAGCAGGTTTTTCTAGTTTCTTGAAGGTCTGGATCATCTTCCAAGCCTTCTGTTGTTTTCTTCAATTTGATTCTGGAGCTGCCTTTGGAATTCTAGTTAATCAGATTCTGAGAGATCTAGTATTTCTTGCATCTCCAAGAGAGTCTCATTGCTAGAGATACTCAATTGGTCTTCTAGTCTGAAGAATCTTTTCACACCCTTGTCATCCATGAATTCCATCAGCCAGTATGGTCTTAGATGCACTCTTCTCCCTGCGTATGGGATGATTAGAGTCTTTGGGAGTGCATCTTTAGCTCTAACACTCCTCAGCTCTTCAATCTTCTTCAATACTAGTCTTCTTGCAGTTACATTGAACCCAAAGTTTTTCTTGAAGGATGAATAGACTTTGATCAACACAGCTTGGCTTTCTTGAAGTATCCTGTGAAGAGGCCACTGAATCTCCCTTCCTCCTTTGTACTTGAACACCAACCTTTCAGGTAGGTTCCTGTAAGCATCAATTGCCCTTACTTCATCCAGTTCCTCCAGATAAAGGTTTAGATCTGAGAATTCTTTGATGTCACACAAGTACAAGTAGTCTCCCCTGTTGACCTTGGGTTGAGCTTTAAGTACTAACTTGGATTTGAGAGGTGACAACTTCACTTTCTTGACTGCCCTTGATTTTGTCCTTTTTGGCTTGGTAGGGATTGGCAAGTTGAAGTCAGGAATTGGTAATTTATCCCACTCTATTGGCTCATCCTTTGGCACAATAGGCTCTCCATGTATGTTCCTGTAGGGGTCCACCACCCTTATGTCTTCAAATACCACAGAGGGCTTTGATGCTTGAGTTTTAGCTGGTGTGGATTCCTTAGGAAATTGGTCTTCCAATTCCTTGTCAACAACATCCAGTTTCCTTTTTGTTCTTCTAGCCAATTCTTTCTTTCTTGGGGATTTCTTCTGTTCTTCAATCTTCTTCTTTGATTCAGCAGCTTCAGATGGTTGAGAGGGAATTTGTTGAGAAGAGTTTACAGCCTGTAGCTTGGCCAAGATGATAATCTGCTCTTTCTTTTGTTTAGATTTCTTAGCATCTAGAGCAGCTTGCCTCTTTTCCTTCTTTAATCTTGCTTTCTCTTCTTTCTTTGCTTGAGCAAATTGTGGATGTCCAGCTACCACACAAATTTCCTTTCCATTTCTGAATATCTTAGCAATTCTCCTTTTTGAGGCTAAATCAGCTGGATCTTTATAGAAGACAATGGATCTTGATAGAAGCTTCTTTTTATCAGGCTTGGGTGTTTCATACACAGTGTCCAAGGGATTCTTCAAGGATGACTTTGGATAATTTGCCCTTGGTTTGAGAATTATTTCAGCCTTTTGTGATTTGATGCAGGAAGATTGTCCTTTCTCCAGATAGTTCATGCTCATCTCATTCACACTGATTGGCTTGACATGAGAGTGATGGATGGCTGACTTAACTGGCTCCTTGACTAGTTCAAACTTTTTCTGTATCTCCTCATCAATCTTATCCCAGTTGATCAAACTCAACTTTCCTTTTTCAGCAACTTTCAAATTTGCTGCTGCTGCTTTAATTAGATCTATACCATCTGCAACTGGTGGCTTGGAGATAGTAATTGAAGGTATAATTACTTTGCTGATTTGTACTTGAAGTTTCTCCCCCTCTGTTGGTCCTTTCTCCCCCTTACTTGATTCTCTCTCCCCCTTTTTGTTATCATCAAGTTGAGGAGTTAGGCCTTGTGCTTTAGCCAGTTGCATGAGAAGATTTGTCTGAGTCTGTTGATTTTGAAGAAGAATAGCCACTGAATCTTCAATAACTTGAATTTTATTTTCCAGCTTGGCTAGCTTCTTTTCAGAGTCTAATTCTCTCCTCAATCTTAGTAATAGATCTTGCATGGTACCATATGGCATTACTGAATCCAGCTTCTCAGAGTTATATGTCTTCAAGTCAGCTATATCTATTTTCAATTCATCCACACTGAGATTCTGTCTTAAGTGCTGGATCTTCATTAGATGTAGAGAGTCTAGGTGAGCTTGAAGAATAGCCTTGGTGCCAGCATCTGAAGTTTCCTAAAGGGCCTGTTGAATAGCTATTCCTTTTTTGACCAAAGACACCTCAAATTGTCCTGGTGTAGATTCCATTGCCCATGCCCATTCAGGTAAACTTAAAGCAAAACTTGGGACTTCAGCTCCCCCTAAGTTCATGCTTCCATCCAAAGAACCAGAGTCATCATCATTATAATTTACTCCAAATTCTTCAGATGGCTCTCCAGCTTGAGAAGGCATCTTGTTAACAGCAGCTTTATCTTTTTGAAGAGATTCTGTGGTGTGCACCAAATTCAAAGTCCGCTCTGCCTCCACATTGCCCTGAGCAGCAAACAATTGATAGGCTGACACAGGATGAGTAAAAGTGTCAGCATCCAAGGAAATGTTATCAATTTCAGCTTTGTAAAGTTGCTAAAATTGTCTTCCCTTTTCCGCATCATCCACAATCATTGACTCACTAGCAATGGCTGGATCCACCCTTATTTCTCCTGTACCTGCCTTTCTCTCATATTCTCTCTTTTGTTGCATCAGGGTCTCACCCTGGCTCCCCACCCCCACACCCCCACCTTCACCTACTAAGGTGGGACTCCTCTCACTCACTTTTGCCAATCCTGAATAAATGGATTGCTGAGATTCACTCTTTTCTTCTCCTTTTGCCTGGGAGCAACCCAGCCTCTCACTCAAAGTACTCTCCTCTCTCAGTCCTAAGAGTGATTGAATTATAACTAAATCTTCTGCACTAGAAATAATTGAAGTTTGAAGTTGTGTAGAGACACTCGACGGATAAGTGATATACATCGGGTGAGTGGTAAAGCTATCCGACGGATAATTGCTGTTAAGCTTATCCGTCGGGATACAATCACTACTCGACGGATGAGCAATATCCATCAAGAGAGTGGAAATGAATGAGGTGGGAAGAGAAACTATTGTTGACTCTGTGTTGATTGAAGTTATTTGAGGCACAGATGTCACAATAGTATCTGAAAGAATTGGCAAGTGAGCCAACAAATCATCTAAAAGATGATGCTCACTTGCACTAGATTTTGGCTTCCCCAACAGAGTTAAAGAAGGGGAATCAGGAATTGAAGTGTTTATCATATCCACTTCCAGTGAGTTAGTTGGTGAGTATGGTGTTTCAGTGGCTTCTATTATAAGAGATTTTGGCTGTGACTCTACATTTATTGGAGCCACATCAATCTGAATTTGAGAAGGTGCAGGGACTGTGTCTTTAGCACCAGTTTGCATTGTGTGTGTGCCCTGTGCATCCCCAGTTGTTTCGGATTTCTTCTTTCTAGTGTAAGTTTGGGGTGAGCTTGTGTCCCTAACCCTTTTGGCCTGTGCTCTTGGATGAGAGTTTTGTTCAATAGCCACATCCTTTTGGGAGGATGCAGCTAGAAGTGAGCTTTTGTCCTTTTTAAGCACTGCAGTTTGTTGGGAAACTGCAGTGTGGCTAGGCTGAGATTCACTCAACTCTCCAACCTTATCCTTGGGGTTTCTTTGATGTTCACCCCTTCCCTCACCTATCTGACCCTCCTTCACACTCCCCTCTTTTGCTTTGATAGATTTTTCAACTGGTACATTTTGAGAGATACCAGAGGGGGTTTTCTTTGATTTGGATTTGGAAATTACAGTTGTTTTGGCAGCTTTGGTAGGCAACTATTTGGTCATTGTCACGGTTGCCATAGCTATGCCTGAAGTCAAAGAAATAGAGGAGATTGGAATAGTTGAGGGTATGGATGAACTTACCTCACTTACCTGAGGTGTCAGCATTACAGGGAAATAGAACATTGGCACATCCCTATGGTGGTTGGCTCTGTTCAAATCTGCAATGATTCTTCTCTCTTGAACCCAACAAGCTAATTTGTTATTTGGGTTCTCAAGTACAATCTCTTGACAAAGATGGTTAGCCAATATCATGAAAAATCTAGCATAATATACATTCTTTCCCCTTTTATCTAACTCACCTAGTTTAAAACCTAATTCATACAAGACAAGGTCACTGAAATTTTAAAATTTATCTGTAACTAGCATGTATATCATGTTAAGCATGGAAATGTTCACAGAATCAAAATTACTGACTTTTCCAGAGAAAACTTTAGTCACAACATCACACATGAAACTCCATTCCTTCCTAAGACCTAGTCTTTTAATCTCACTTAGCTTATTAGTAGGAAGTGCATAATGCATGTAATTAAGCATATTGATAATATCAGTGTCAGTGTGTGGTGAAGTTACATTATCATCAGGAATCTTGAAACATGCTTTTATCACATCACTATTGATACATAATTCATTACCTTTGATGGTCAGAGTGATGGTTTTGTCAGTAGAGTTGTAAATTGCAGAAGTCCACATCTCTTCTACAACTTCACAAAATATTGTGGGTGATTCAAGCATGACAAAACTTAAATTGCAGTTCTTCACGAAGTCCATCATCTTGTGATAGTCTTCTGATTGCTGAATGCCCTTGTTGACCAAAGCCGTGAAGTTGTTCTTCTCGTAAATGAACCCAGTCTGAGACATAATCTTTACTACAGGTGCCATTGTTAGAGAAGAAAAGTTTGAAGAGAAAGAGGATTTTTGCTTGAGAGAGAATGAAATAAACGCAGTTGAATTTGAGAATGATAAAAGAAAATGATTAGAATGAAATAAGCTTTTATACTGTAAAAATAGAAATAAATTACCCAATAGAAATTGCCTAAATTAGCCGTTTTAAAAATAAACTGTAAAAATTCCACTCATTATCCGTTGTGTAATGCTTACAAACTAAAAGTATACTCGATGGATAATGTTCAGGGAATTAACGGTTAAGATTTAGACACTTCGACGGATGAGGATAAACTGTTATCCGTCGAGTTTTAAAAGATTCCAGAAAAATAATTGATTTTTATATGCACATTGTATATCGACGGATGACTTAACTTGATGGATAATGGTCATCCGTCGAGATGCAAATTTTGACTTAGCCAAAATTTCATCCATGACTAAAAATCAGTTAAATTTCTGGCTACTTATCAACTTGCAAAATAACTCAAATAGATTCAAGAGTAATTAAGCATACCTAACTCACTTACCAACCTAGAAAAGGTGGATTCATCCAGTGGCTTGGTAAATATATCTGCAAGTTGCTTCTCACTTGGAACAAAATGTAGTTCTACAGTACCATTCATTACATGTTCCCCTTATGAAATGGT